>NW_026090033.1:0-46251 GCF_024586455.1 Bactrocera neohumeralis | reverse complement strand
AAAGTAGATGAAAATTTACATAATTCAATTACAGCTCTCGACCACCAAATAAAAATTAATAATTTCTTTTCGAACACGTTTACAAAATTAAAACAAATTATTGAAGACGAAAGAAATAATTCTTTAGTGTATCAAGAGAGAACAGACAAAATATTGATTCTTCATGAACAAACAATAAAGATAAACATTCTCAAAGACGCAGTAAACCAGATTCAGGAAAACATTATTTCAGCAAAAAATGGTATTTTTCACCCAAGCATTTTAACAAATGAAGAAATTTATAATTACAACATAGACCTCAACAAACTTCAATATATAAAATTATGCGCCTTGGAATATAAAGAAAATTTGTTAATGTTCGTAGTCAAAATCCCAAAAGAATTTCAATCGGTACAATTAAAAACTATTATTCCTATACCAAACACAGCAGGTAAAGAAATAACAGCAGAAATCGAAAATGTTTTTGAATACAAAAATGTCACTTATAAATTCGAAGAAGCTAAAACACTCAATGAACTACAAATTTCTAAACATTGCATCTACTTATTAAATTGTGAACTTATCAAAAATAGCATTACAGAAATTTTACAAATTGATGAAGAAACTATTTTAATAAAAATGCAAATGGCATAGAACTAAACCAGAACTGCGACAACAGAAAAATTAAGTTGAAAAACACTACATTGATTCATTATAATAACTGCACTATTAAGACCCTATACCAAACATTCTCAAATACTAAAATTTCATACAATCAGAGATTCTATTATCCAAACTATGATACTCACAATTTCACTAACAAAATTACAATTAACGACCTTGTATTTAAAAACGAAGAAAATTTAAAAGAAATTAATGAATTAAAATATCACAAAAATATCTCTCATATTGGAATATCAATTTTAAGTATTATTGTGATTATAATAATAATTTTAATATCTTGTAAAATTAAAAAAATTAAAAACAATACTATTCAAACTCAGGAGAGTTTTCCATTAAGGGAGGGAGGAGTTATGTGTACACTATCATCCCAACCAGACACCACACAACAAAATACTATAAATTGGACAAAATAAAAGATTAAAGAAAAACAAGTAAACATTACAAAAAATATAAGATAACAAGTAGAGATAAAGAACATAATGCAAATGTATACAAACATGTTTTGGTCCTTATGTTTGACTATAATGATAACCCAAACATTATCGGGTAAACCCCACAGTCATGTTTGTTTGCATTCAATAGAAAATAAGATTACATTTTACAAATATTGTATTCATAATGCAAATGCATACAAACATGTTTTGGTCCTTATGTTTGACTATAATGATAACCCAAACATTATCGGGTAAACCCCACAGTCATGTTTGTTTGCATTCAATAGAAAATAAGATTACATTTTACAAATATTGTATTTCATAAGAAAATAAACAAAACAAAGAAATAGATTAAGAAAATTGTAATCATTTTAGTAGTTATATAAGCAGAACATAACTTGAAACATCAGAGAATAAAATATAATGTCATAGAAACAACATCATTGGCATTTTTATTCCTCCGCTCGAACAAACCTAAAACTCGCGCACATAAAATTAGTACGTAAGCTAGACAGAAATAAATAAAGAAAACTCAGTCTAAGATTGGAGCTGAGCAAAGAAGTTCGGTGTATTTATTTCCAACCTTAGCACCAAAATTAAGATTGGAGCAGAGCAAAGAAGCTCAGTGTATTTATTTCCAATCTGAGCACCAAAACTGGCGACGAGGATAAACAGGCGACAAGTAAATTAAAATTAACAATTAATCCATTGAAAAGAGTTGATAATGCACTCTTAAATTAACAATTTCGGGAAGCTAATGAGAGCGTCGGCATTAATAAAGCAGCGGCAGTAACAGCAACTACAATAAAAGCAGCAGCAGTAACAGCAATTACAATAAAAGAATCAGCAGTAACAGCAACTACAATAAAAGCAACAGCATTTACAACAACATCAACAGCAGCAACAAAAGCAACAGCAGTAACAGCATTTACAACAACATTCACAGCAGTAACAAAAGCAACAGGAGCAACAGTACCAAACAGCAGGAAAAAATAAGAGTAAGAACAATATATATAAATATATTAAAGTTTTTTAGATTAAGTAAGAAAATACAACTACAAAGCAATGTGAAAAAAAAAAAAATTGTACAACAGTGTAAAACAAAAATTCTATCGGGCGTATACAGAGTGTTGCAAAATCGAAATAATGTTTCATTAAAACAGTGACTCCAAAACTGTAATGATAGAAGTGCTAATGTGTCTCGACTAAATTTCTTTTCAAACTGTTAGATAGGTGTCTTCACTACAAGAGTAGACAACACCTCTCAAACGGTCAACAAGATCAACTAAAATACCCAGTAGGAACTTTTTACATAAAACTAAGTTCAACCAACATAATTACGAATATTTTTTTTTGACTTGAAATAAAATTTGCTCAAAATGGAAGCATCCACCATACCATTTTTTCAACTCACTTTGAATTGCATTAATGGAATTTCAGAATTTGATGGACGAGATCCGAACCAATTAACGGACTTTATTAGGCAAATTGAAGACATATTACCCACAATACTAACTTTTGATGTAAGCAATCAAAAAATTTTATTTAATTTTCTGAAAGGAAGATGCGTAGGAAAAACTAGGGAAATAATCCACAGATACGGACAAGTTAGTGATTGGGAAACATTGAAACAAATACTTCTGAGCAATTGCGGGGAAAAGAGAAGCTCAGCAGAACTTATGGATGAGTTGAAAACTATCAGTCTTGACTCAACAATAGAAAATTATTATTTTAAAATAAATAAAATTAGGAATAAACTACATAATAGAATATTAGCGCATAATGATTTAAATTTCTCAACGAATGAAGTTAATAGGATAGCACTGAAAACATTTAAGGAACATCTCCCAGAACCAACTAAAACTATGATTATAGCAAGAGACCCGGATAGTCTAGAAAAGGCATACAAAATAATATTAGAAGCTAGACATCAAGGTTTTACAGCGCTAGGGCAACAAAGGAAAGATCCTAACCCAAATAGCTATCGTAGGACTAATTTTAGCGATAACGTTAATAATAGAACATTTTCCAGACCAAACCAAAATACAAATAAAATCCCCACTTATAACAGTAGTTATAATAGATATAACAATTATATGCCACAAAACAGGTATAACGGTGGCTATGTCCCAAGAAACGAAAATAACAATAACAACAATTATATGCCACAAAACAGGTATAACAGTGGCTATTTTCAAACGAATGTAGGTAATAATTATAACAGTGGCAACGGATCAAGCCAAACTAGAATGTCAAACCAGACAACAAACACAAATCATAACCAACAGGGAAATTTCAACCCACAGAGAAACTTTAATCAACAAAGAGACGGGAATCAAACGCGGAATTACAACCAATCAGGAAATTATAATCGGTCCGCAATAAACTAAATGGAATAAATATGGATATTGGCAATGCAAATACAAATTTTCAGTGGGATCCACAAAACAATTACCCTATATAATAATAGATACACACATAAGAAAGTTATATTTCATCATTGACACTGGAGCAGAGTTCAGTTTGACAGAACATTCTTTCACTTGCATTTTAACTTTTGAATAAACTACATCTTTTTGTCTTTTTGAGTTGAACATTCCAAAGCGTTTTTTCTTGGATTCGTGCAGTGCAAAAGTAAGATATCCAACAGTATGTAACATATATAACTTTTTCTTACTTCTCTTATTTTCTTTCGAATTATCTCTGATAAACAGGCTATTCTATATACGCTTTTTTCATACGTACTGTGGTTTTTAGTACCCTTTACATTCTCTGGCTCAGTCGCACGGTCGACTCCGTACGCAGCGGACGCTACCGATATTGAACATTTAGATTTTTCCATTGAACACATTTCAGATAGAGCACATTTTCTTTCTATCGATTAGGAGTTATTTTCAAAACTGCGCATAAATTACTTGATTAAACCTTGACAGTTTATTTTTATAGCAGTGTCACACTCTTTTTAAAACACCTATTTAAGTATTGTATGTATTTTTTTTATGAAAACTTCTATTCAATAAACTGTTCATACTAAAATCAAATTAATTCTTATTTATTTTACTTGAAAACCAAAACTTTCAAACAATTATGCCTAAAAAAAGGTCCCAGTTATCTCAACATAGCTCCCAAGCGAAATTAGAAAAGATTCGGCGTGTTGGAGAATCATCTTCAGAATATTCTGATCGACTCGAAAGTCAAAGAGAATATGCATCACAATCACGGTGCAGAGAAACTAGCGCCGAACGCTCGCAGCGACTTTCTGAGAATAGAGAGCGAACCTCGTAAGCTCGCGCAAGGGAAAGTAGCGCCGATCGTTCGATTCGTCAAAACATCAGATCGTCAGAGGTTCGCGAAATACAGTCGAGCGCAGAACGACGAAAATCGAACAAGAATTTCACAAACACAGGCAAGAGAGTGCAGTGTCGAACGCTCACTTCGCCTTGCAGAACAAAATAAACGATCTTCTCAGATTTACGAACGAGAGTCGAGCTCCGAACGTTCACAACGCCTTGCTGGAAACAGAGATAGAGACTCGCGGGCACGTGCCAGAGAATCTAGCACCGAACGCTCGCAGCGGCTTGCTGGACTAAGAGACAGAATCTCACAGACACGTGCCCGAGAGTCTAGCGGTGACCGCTCGCAACGACTTACGGCACAGAGAGAGAGACAACGTGCAGTAGCAATTAGAAGGCGTTATAGGATTTCAGCTCACAGCAATAGATCGGCATTCAGCTACGATCCACAAATTAACTACGCCGATCAAAACAGCATTCAAATTGGAGCGATGGATAAGATATGCCCTAAATGTTCCGAGAAAAAATGGAAAGACGAAGCAATTGGTATGTGTTGCGCTGCTGGAAAAGTAATACTTCCCAGTATCGTAGAGTCTCCAGAACCAATCAAAAGCCTTCTGACTATTATTATTTTTATTTTTTAATTTTTCATAATGGTATTTTTAATTTATTTTTTTCGAAATTATTACTTTTACTTATAATATTTTTATACGCGAATTTTTAGAGAATATTATTATTATTTAATATATTTATTTAATAATTTATTATTTACTAATTTTAAATCAATTATTGAAGTTATACTTCTTATACGAGTTCGGAAAAGGGAGCGATAGATTCAGGTTGCGCAACCTTGTCTGCGAAGATGTTCGAGCAGCAAGCGAAGCGGTGACAATCGGCGATCGTTTGTTCGTTTCTTTCGGCACAGCTCGGCTTTTCTACCAACAACACAATGTCGCCATGCTTATGCTGTTGTTGTTTTTATAGAACAATGTTTCAATTTTTGGTTGGTGACATATTCAATTAAAAATAAATTCTGTTGGGATTCGAACCTACGTGCTCGTCGTAACTTTTCAAGAGCTTACCACCAACACCACCATTGACACTTGTATTGCGTTGTCCTAATTATGGTTTGGTTATGCATGAAAGAAATATGCAATGGATCGCCGACTGTTTCCTCTTTCCTTGCTGCTGCTGCGCATATGTATGTTTGTATGCTTGTGCATTATTGAAGTTATGCTTCTTTTTCTTTCGTTTGTCTTTCATTTCTGCGAATTCTCAACTATTTTGCGTATATTTTGGTTGAAATACTCTGCGTTGGCCGTTGAAAAATTAAGGCTATACTTTACAGGATCATTTCTGCAGTTAGTCTTCATTTAAATTTTTTGGAAATCGATCCGCGATGACGAGGTACTTCTGAGTGGTGATTTTAATGAATAAATTCCAAGGTTTTACGCAAAAATAATGCGGTCAATAAGTACAGTACATTTCTTTCGTTTGTCTTTCATTTTGCGAATTCTCAACTATTTTATGTGACTTTATTTCTTTCGTCTCTCTTTTTTTTTGTGCGAATTCTTTGAATTTCCGAACGCGCACATGCGTATACTTACATTCATATGCATTCATATGAGCATGTGCAGATACACAAGATAGGATAGAAAGATGTATGCCTTTTAACATCGTATACTATACTAATAAATATTTTTCGTACTAATAGAAATTAAGTTTATCACAGCAATATTATGTATATGTACATATATTAGGTATATAGTCACATATTGACATATACTCCCTAGAAAAAATAAACAATATTCATTTCAAGATAGACTTCATATATGAACTCTATCTTGAAACGAATCAAGTTTGGTTACACATTTTTTGCTGAAAGCGCCCATACACGAGCACACAAGTGCGTTCGATCGGTATGTGTGCGCTTGCGGTTTATCGTGTGTGGGCTTGTTCGCGTACCGATCCATGTTCGCGAAAATGTTTGATTTTTTACGATCGGTGCGCGAACATGTTTATCGTGTATGGCGTTGTCGGCGCACGAAATCTCTTCTCTCGTGTCGCCGAACAGTGAAGATCGCGGACAATGGCAAGTGTTAAGGGGAGAGCTTGCTTTCGAGGCTTCAAAAAATCGATTTTTTTGATGATTTTTTTTGGGAGGGAAAGAAATAATTGATTCAAGCGAAATTTCTCGGCTTTATAGTTATATACTTGAACATCTTTCACAAATTTTTTGGATACGAAATCTTTGATATTCTGCCTTTCGGAAGCAATTGCCCGATGCATCTCGTATGTGCAGTTTTCGGACGGCGAACAGGATGCAGGTCGCAATTCCTATCGGAAACAAAAAATTCAAAGAGATTCATATTTTTTCTTAATTTATCTTCTAGTTAAACTAAGAAAATTCCAAAAAAAAGTGTAAAATTTAAAATTTTATTAAAAATTGAATAAATAGTGGCTTTTGATAAAAAAAAATTTAGTTTATGCTGTTTAAAAATATGTTAAAACTTGACTTTTCTTAATATTTTTTTAGTTTAAATAGAAGATAATTTTATGCCAATGATAATAAACTTTGCTCTAATTCCATACGACGTTTAGTTTTTTTCTATCCTGCTCGCCAATTAAGAATAATCGTAAAAATGAAAAACCGAGAAATCACGCTTCAAAGTTTTCGCTTTTTGCCTAAGCGCTCATACATACATATAGTGTAAGAAAAATAAACGTTGGAATAACTTATTATCGATATACAAAGAAATATATAAACGTGCTACATTAGAAATAAATTCGAAGAAATGTTCCGCTTGCCTGTCGCACATGTTAACTCTGTGAAAAACGAACGCAAAATGGATTTGTGTGTCGTGTATGGGCAAACGAATTCACACCGATCGAACGCACTTGTGTGCCCGTGTATGGGCTCTATGACCAAGCAAATTCCTCATGCATGCAAATATATGTACATATGTATGTGTTTTATATGTAACAAGATAAGTGCCTGCGCGCACATAAAATTAGTACGTAAGCTAGACAGAAATAAATAAAGAAAACTCAGTCTAATATTGGAGCTGAGCAAAGAAGTTCGGTGTATTTATTTCCAACCTTAGCACCAAAATTAAGATTGGAGCAGAGCAAAGAAGCTCAGTGTATTTATTTCCAATCTGAGCACCAAAACTGGCGACGAGGATAAACAGGCGACAAGTAAATTAAAATTAACAATTAATTCATTGGAAAAGAGTTGATAATGCACTCTTAAATTAACAATTTCGGGAAGCTAATGAGAGCGTCGGCATTAATAAAGCAGCGGCAGTAACAGCAACTACAATAAAGGCAGCAGCAGTAACAGCAATTACAATAAAAGAATCAGCAGTAACAGCATTTACAACAACATCAACAGCAGCAACAAAAGCAGCAGCAGTAACAGCAACTACAATAAAAGCAACAGCAGTAACAGCATTTACAACAACATCAACAGCAGCAACAAAAGCAACAGCAGTAACAGCATTTACAACAACATTCACAGCAGTAACAAAAGCAACAGGAGCAACAGTACCAAACAGCAGGAAAAAATAAGAGTAAGAACAATATATATAAATATATTAAAGTTTTTTAGATTAAGTAAGAAAATACAACTACAAAGCAATGTGAAAAAAAAAAAATTGTACAACAGTGTAAAACAAAAATTCTATCGGGCGTATACAGAGTGTTGCAAAATCGAAATAATGTTTCATTAAAACAGTGACTCCAAAACTGTAATGATAGAAGTGCTAATGTGTCTCGACTAAATTTCTTTTCAAACTGTTAGATAGGTGTCTTCACTACAAGAGTAGACAACACCTCTCAAACGGTCAACAAGATCAACTAAAATACCCAGTAGGAACTTTTTACATAAAACTAAGTTCAACCAACATAATTACGAATATTTTTTTTTTGACTTGAAATAAAATTTGCTCAAAATGGAAGCATCCACCATACCATTTTTTCAACTCACTTTGAATTGCATTAATGGAATTTCAGAATTTGATGGACGAGATCCGAACCAATTAACGGACTTTATTAGGCAAATTGAAGACATATTACCCACAATACTAACTTTTGATGTAAGCAATCAAAAAATTTTATTTAATTTTCTGAAAGGAAGATGCGTAGGAAAAACTAGGGAAATAATCCACAGATACGGACAAGTTAGTGATTGGGAAACATTGAAACAAATACTTCTGAGCAATTGCGGGGAAAAGAGAAGCTCAGCAGAACTTATGGATGAGTTGAAAACCATCAGTCTTGACTCAACAATAGAAAATTATTATTTTAAAATAAATAAAATTAGGAATAAACTACATAATAGAATATTAGCGCATAATGATTTAAATTTCTCAACGAATGAAGTTAATAGGATAGCACTGAAAACATTTAAGGAACATCTCCCAGAACCAACTAAAACTATGATTATAGCAAGAGACCCGGATAGTCTAGAAAAGGCATACAAAATAATATTAGAAGCTAGACATCAAGGTTTTACAGCGCTAGGGCAACAAAGGAAAGATCCTAACCCAAATAGCTATCGTAGGACTAATTTTAGCGATAACGTTAATAATAGAACATTTTCCAGACCAAACCAAAATACAAATAAAATCCCCACTTATAACAGTAGTTATAATAGATATAACAATTATATGCCACAAAACAGGTATAACGGTGGCTATGTCCCAAGAAACGAAAATAACAATAACAACAATTATATGCCACAAAACAGGTATAACAGTGGCTATTTTCAAACGAATGTAGGTAATAATTATAACAGTGGCAACGGATCAAGCCAAACTAGAATGTCAAACCAGACAACAAACACAAATCATAACCAACAGGCAAATTTCAACCCACAGAGAAACTTTAATCAACAAAGAGACGGGAATCAAACGCGGAATTACAACCAATCAGGAAATTATAATCGGTCCGCAATAAACTAAATGGAATAAATATGGATATTGGCAATGCAAATACAAATTTTCAGTGGGATCCACAAAACAATTACCCTATATAATAATAGATACACACATAAGAAAGTTATATTTCATCATTGACACTGGAGCAGAGTTCAGTTTGACAGAACATTCTTTCACTTGCATTTTAACTTTTGAATAAACTACATCTTTTTGTCTTTTTGAGTTGAACATTCCAAAGCGTTTTTTCTTGGATTCGTGCAGTGCAAAAGTAAGATATCCAACAGTATGTAACATATATAACTTTTTCTTACTTCTCTTATTTTCTTTCGAATTATCTCTGATAAACAGGCTATTCTATATACGCTTTTTTCATACGTACTGTGGTTTTTAGTACCCTTTACATTCTCTGGCTCAGTCGCACGGTCGACTCCGTACGCAGCGGACGCTACCGATATTGAACATTTAGATTTTTCCATTGAACACATTTCAGATAGAGCACATTTTCTTTCTATCGATTAGGAGTTATTTTCAAAACTGCGCATAAATTACTTGATTAAACCTTGACAGTTTATTTTTATAGCAGTGTCACACTCTTTTTAAAACACCTATTTAAGTATTGTATGTATTTTTTTTATGAAAACTTCTATTCAATAAACTGTTCATACTAAAATCAAATTAATTCTTATTTATTTTACTTGAAAACCAAAACTTTCAAACAATTATGCCTAAAAAAAGGTCCCAGTTATCTCAACATAGCTCCCAAGCGAAATTAGAAAAGATTCGGCGTGTTGGAGAATCATCTTCAGAATATTCTGATCGACTCGAAAGTCAAAGAGAATATGCATCACAATCACGGTGCAGAGAAACTAGCGCCGAACGCTCGCAGCGACTTTCTGAGAATAGAGAGCGAACCTCGTAAGCTCGCGCAAGGGAAAGTAGCGCCGATCGTTCGATTCGTCAAAACATCAGATCGTCAGAGGTTCGCGAAATACAGTCGAGCGCAGAACGACGAAAATCGAACAAGAATTTCACAAACACAGGCAAGAGAGTGCAGTGTCGAACGCTCACTTCGCCTTGCAGAACAAAATAAACGATCTTCTCAGATTTACGAACGAGAGTCGAGCTCCGAACGTTCACAACGCCTTGCTGGAAACAGAGATAGAGACTCGCGGTCACGTGCCAGAGAATCTAGCACCGAACGCTCGCAGCGGCTTGCTGGACTGAGAGACAGAATCTCACAGACACGTGCCCGAGAGTCTAGCGGTGACCGCTCGCAACGATTTACGGCACAGAGAGAGAGACAACGTGCAGTAGCAATTAGAAGGCGTTATAGGATTTCAGCTCACAGCAATAGATCGGCATTCAGCTACGATCCACAAATTAACTACGCCGATCAAAACAGCATTCAAATTGGAGCGATGGATAAGATATGCCCTAAATGTTCCGCGAAAAAATGGAAAGACGAAGCAATTGGTATGTGTTGCGCTGCTGGAAAAGTAATACTTCCCAGTATCGTAGAGTCTCCAGAACCAATCAAAAGCCTTCTGACTATTATTATTTTTATTTTTTAATTTTTCATAATGGTATTTTTAATTTATTTTTTTCGAAATTATTACTTTTACTTATAATATTTTTATACGCGAATTTTTAGAGAATATTATTATTATTTAATATATTTATTTAATAATTTATTATTTACTTATTTTAAATCAATTATTGAAGTTATACTTCTTATACGAGTTCGGAAAAGGGAGCGATAGATTCAGGTTGCGCAACCTTGTCTGCGAAGATGTTCGAGCAGCAAGCGAAGCGGTGACAATCGGCGATCGTTTGTTCGTTTCTTTCGGCACAGCTCGGCTTTTCTACCAACAACACAATGTCGCCATGCTTATGCTGTTGTTGTTTTTATAGAACAATGTTTCAATTTTTGGTTGGTGACATATTCAATTAAAAATAAATTCTGTTGGGATTCGAACCTACGTGCTCGTCGTAACTTTTCAAGAGCTTACCACCAACACCACCATTGACACTTGTATTGCGTTGTCCTAATTATGGTTTGGTTATGCATGAAAGAAATATGCAATGGATCGCCGATTGTTACCTCTTTCCTTGCTGCTGCTGCGCATATGTATGTTTGCATGCTTGTACATTATTGAAGTTATGCTTCTTTTTCTTTCGTTTGTCTTTCGTTTTTGCGAATTCTCAACTATTTTGCGTATATTTTGGTTGAAATACTCTGCGTTGGCCGTTGAAAAATTAAGTAGTCACATATTGACATATACTCCCTAGAAAAAATAAACAATATTCATTTCAAGATAGACTTCATATATGAACTCTATCTTGAAACGAATCAAGTTTGGTTACACATTTTTGCTGACCAAGCAAATTCCTCATGCATGCAAATATATGTACATATGTATGTGTTTTATATGTAACAAGATAAGTGCCTGCGCGCACATAAAATTAGTACGTAAGCTAGACAGAAATAAATAAAGAAAACTCAGTCTAAGATTGGAGCTGAGCAAAGAAGTTCGGTGTATTTATTTCCAACCTTAGCACCAAAATTAAGATTGGAGCAGAGCAAAGAAGCTCAGTGTATTTATTTCCAATCTGAGCACCAAAACTGGCGACGAGGATAAACAGGCGACAAGTAAATTAAAATTAACAATTAATTCATTGGAAAAGAGTTGATAATGCACTCTTAAATTAACAATTTCGGGAAGCTAATGAGAGCGTCGGCATTAATAAAGCAGCGGCAGTAACAGCAACTACAATAAAAGCAGCAGCAGTAACAGCAATTACAATAAAAGAATCAGCAGTAACAGCATTTACAACAACATCAACAGCAGCAACAAAAGCAGCAGCAGTAACAGCAACTACAATAAAAGCAACAGCAGTAACAGCATTTACAACAACATCAACAGCAGCAACAAAAGCGGCAGCAGTAACAGCAACAAAAGCAACAGCAGTAACAGCATTTACAACAACATTCACAGCAGTAACAAAAGCAACAGTAGCAACAGTACCAAACAGCAGGAAAAAATAAGAGTAAGAACAATATATATAAATATATTAAAGTTTTTTAGATTAAGTAAGAAAATACAACTACAAAGCAATGTGAAAAAAAAAAATTATTGTACAACAGTGTAAAACAAAAATTCTATCGGGCGTATACAGAGTGTTGCAAAATCGAAATAATGTTTCATTAAAACAGTGACTCCAAAACTGTAATGATAGAAGTGCTAATGTGTCTCGACTAAATTTCTTTTCAAACTGTTAGATAGGTGTCTTCACTACAAGAGTAGACAACACCTCTCAAACGGTCAACAAGATCAACTAAAATACCCAGTAGGAACTTTTTACATAAAACTAAGTTCAACCAACATAATTACGAATATTTTTTTTTTTTTTTTTTGACTTGAAATAAAATTTGCTCAAAATGGAAGCATCCACCATACCATTTTTTCAACTCACTTTGAATTGCATTAATGGAATTTCAGAATTTGATGGACGAGATCCGAACCAATTAACGGACTTTATTAGGCAAATTGAAGACATATTACCCACAATACTAACTTTTGATGTAAGCAATCAAAAAATTTTATTTAATTTTCTGAAAGGAAGATGCGTAGGAAAAACTAGGGAAATAATCCACAGATACGGACAAGTTAGTGATTGGGAAACATTGAAACAAATACTTCTGAGCAATTGCGGGGAAAAGAGAAGCTCAGCAGAACTTATGGATGAGTTGAAAACCATCAGTCTTGACTCAACAATAGAAAATTATTATTTTAAAATAAATAAAATTAGGAATAAACTACATAATAGAATATTAGCGCATAATGATTTAAATTTCTCAACGAATGAAGTTAATAGGATAGCACTGAAAACATTTAAGGAACATCTCCCAGAACCAACTAAAACTATGATTATAGCAAGAGACCCGGATAGTCTAGAAAAGGCATACAAAATAATATTAGAAGCTAGACATCAAGGTTTCACAGCGCTAGGGCAACAAAGGAAAGATCCTAACCCAAATAGCTATCGTAGGACTAATTTTAGCGATAACGTTAATAATAGAACATTTTCCAGACCAAACCAAAATACAAATAAAATCCCCACTTATAACAGTAGTTATAATAGATATAACAATTATATGCCACAAAACAGGTATAACGGTGGCTATGTCCCAAGAAACGAAAATAACAATAACAACAATTATATGCCACAAAACAGGTATAACAGTGGCTATTTTCAAAGGAATGTAGGTAATAATTATAACAGTGGCAACGGATCAAGCCAAACTAGAATGTCAAACCAGACAACAAACACAAATCATAACCAACAGGGAAATTTCAACCCACAGAGAAACTTTAATCAACAAAGAGACGGGAATCAAACGCGGAATTACAACCAATCAGGAAATTATAATCGGTCCGCAATAAACTAAATGGAATAAATATGGATATTGGCAATGCAAATACAAATTTTCAGTGGGATCCACAAAACAATTACCCTATATAATAATAGATACACACATAAGAAAGTTATATTTCATCATTGACACTGGAGCAGAGTTCAGTTTGACAGAACATTCTTTCACTTGCATTTTAACTTTTGAATAAACTACATCTTTTTGTCTTTTTGAGTTGAACATTCCAAAGCGTTTTTTCTTGGATTCGTGCAGTGCAAAAGTAAGATATCCAACAGTATGTAACATATATAACTTTTTCTTACTTCTCTTATTTTCTTTCGAATTATCTCTGATAAACAGGCTATTCTATATACGCTTTTTTCATACGTACTGTGGTTTTTAGTACCCTTTACATTCTCTGGCTCAGTCGCACGGTCGACTCCGTACGCAGCGGACGCTACCGATATTGAACATTTAGATTTTTCCATTGAACACATTTCAGATAGAGCACATTTTCTTTCTATCGATTAGGAATTATATTTTCAAAACTGCGCATAAATTACTTGATTAAACCTTGACAGTTTATTTTTATAGCAGTGTCACACTCTTTTTAAAACACCTATTTAAGTATTGTATGTATTTTTTTTATGAAAACTTCTATTCAATAAACTGTTCATACTAAAATCAAATTAATTCTTATTTATTTTACTTGAAAACCAAAACTTTCAAACAATTATGCCTAAAAAAAAGGTCCCAGTTATCTCAACATAGCTCCCAAGCGAAATTAGAAAAGATTCGGCGTGTTGGAGAATCATCTTCAGAATATTCTGATCGACTCGAAAGTCAAAGAGAATATGCATCACAATCACGGTGCAGAGAAACTAGCGCCGAACGCTCGCAGCGACTTTCTGAGAATAGAGAGCGAACCTCGTAAGCTCGCGCAAGGGAAAGTAGCGCCGATCGTTCGATTCGTCAAAACATCAGATCGTCAGAGGTTCGCGAAATACAGTCGAGCGCAGAACGACGAAAATCGAACAAGAATTTCACAAACACAGGCAAGAGAGTGCAGTGTCGAACGCTCACTTCGCCTTGCAGAACAAAATAAACGATCTTCTCAGATTTACGAACGAGAGTCGAGCTCCGAACGTTCACAACGCCTTGCTGGAAACAGAGATAGAGACTCGCGGTCACGTGCCAGAGAATCTAGCACCGAACGCTCGCAGCGGCTTGCTGGACTGAGAGACAGAATCTCACAGACACGTGCCCGAGAGTCTAGCGGTGACCGCTCGCAACGACTTACGGCACAGAGAGAGAGACAACGTGCAGTAGCAATTAGAAGGCGTTATAGGATTTCAGCTCACAGCAATAGATCGGCATTCAGCTACGATCCACAAATTAACTACGCCGATCAAAACAGCATTCAAATTGGAGCGATGGATAAGATATGCCCTAAATGTTCCGAGAAAAAATGGAAAGACGAAGCAATTGGTATGTGTTGCGCTGCTGGAAAAGTAATACTTCCCAGTATCGTAGAGTCTCCAGAACCAATCAAAAGCCTTCTGACTATTATTATTTTTATTTTTTAATTTTTCATAATGGTATTTTTAATTTATTTTTTTCGAAATTATTACTTTTACTTATAATATTTTTATACGCGAATTTTTAGAGAATATTATTATTATTTAATATATTTATTTAATAATTTATTATTTACTTATTTTAAATCAATTATTGAAGTTATACTTCTTATACGAGTTCGGAAAAGGGAGCGATAGATTCAGGTTGCGCAACCTTGTCTGCGAAGATGTTCGAGCAGCAAGCGAAGCGGTGACAATCGGCGATCGTTTGTTCGTTTCTTTCGGCACAGCTCGGCTTTTCTACCAACAACACAATGTCGCCATGCTTATGCTGTTGTTGTTTTTATAGAACAATGTTTCAATTTTTGGTTGGTGACATATTCAATTAAAAATAAATTCTGTTGGGATTCGAACCTACGTGCTCGTCGTAACTTTTCAAGAGCTTACCACCAACACCACCATTGACACTTGTATTGCGTTGTCCTAATTATGGTTTGGTTATGCATGAAAGAAATATGCAATGGATCGCCGACTGTTTCCTCTTTCCTTGCTGCTGCTGCGCATATGTATGTTTGTATGCTTGTGCATTATTGAAGTTATGCTTCTTTTTCTTTCGTTTGTCTTTCATTTCTGCGAATTCTCAACTATTTTGCGTATATTTTGGTTGAAATACTCTGCGTTGGCCGTTGAAAAATTAAGGCTATACTTTACAGGATCATTTCTGCAGTTAGTCTTCATTTAAATTTTTTGGAAATCGATCCGCGATGACGAGGTATATCGTTTTATCTGACAGAGGATAAAACGACTTCTGAGTGGTGATTTTAATGAATAAATTCCAAGGTTTTACGCAAAAATAATGCGGTCAATAAGTACAGTACATTTCTTTCGTTTGTCTTTCATTTTTGCGAATTCTCAACTATTTTATGTGACTTTATTTCTTTCGTCTCTCTTTTTTTTTGTGCGAATTCTTTGAATTTCCGAACGCGCACATGCGTATACTTACATTCATATGCATTCATATGAGCATGTGCAGATACACAAGATAGCATAGAAAGATGTATGCCTTTTAACATCGTATACTATACTAATAAATATTTTTCGTACTAATAGAAATTAAATTTATCACAGCAATATTATGTATATGTACATATATTAGGTATATAGTCACATATTGACATATACTCCCTAGAAAAAATAAACAATATTCATTTCAAGATAGACTTCATATATGAACTCTATCTTGAAACGAATCAAGTTTGGTTACACATTTTTGCTGACCAAGCAAATTCCTCATGCATGCAAATATATGTACATATGTATGTGTTTTATATGTAACAAGATAAGTGCCTGCGCGCACATAAAATTAGTACGTAAGCTAGACAGAAATAAATAAAGAAAACTCAGTCTAAGATTGGAGCTGAGCAAAGAAGTTCGGTGTATTTATTTCCAACCTTAGCACCAAAATTAAGATTGGAGCAGAGCAAAGAAGCTCAGTGTATTTATTTCCAATCTGAGCACCAAAACTGGCGACGAGGATAAACAGGCGACAAGTAAATTAAAATTAACAATTAATTCATTGGAAAAGAGTTGATAATGCACTCTTAAATTAACAATTTCGGGAAGCTAATGAGAGCGTCGGCATTAATAAAGCAGCGGCAGTAACAGCAACTACAATAAAAGCAGCAGCAGTAACAGCAATTACAATAAAAGAATCAGCAGTAACAGCATTTACAACAACATCAACAGCAGCAACAAAAGCAGCAGCAGTAACAGCAACTACAATAAAAGCAACAGCAGTAACAGCATTTACAACAACATCAACAGCAGCAACAAAAGCAACAGCAGTAACAGCATTTACAACAACATTCACAGCAGTAACAAAAGCAACAGGAGCAACAGTACCAAACAGCAGGAAAAAATAAGAGTAAGAACAATATATATAAATATATTAAAGTTTTTTAGATTAAGTAAGAAAATACAACTACAAAGCAATGTGAAAAAAAAAAAAATTGTACAACAGTGTAAAACAAAAATTCTATCGGGCGTATACAGAGTGTTGCAAAATCGAAATAATGTTTCATTAAAACAGTGACTCCAAAACTGTAATGATAGAAGTGCTAATGTGTCTCGACTAAATTTCTTTTCAAACTGTTAGATAGGTGTCTTCACTACAAGAGTAGACAACACCTCTCAAACGGTCAACAAGATCAACTAAAATACCCAGTAGGAACTTTTTACATAAAACTAAGTTCAACCAACATAATTACGAATATTTTTTTTTGACTTGAAATAAAATTTGCTCAAAATGGAAGCATCCACCATACCATTTTTTCAACTCACTTTGAATTGCATTAATGGAATTTCAGAATTTGATGGACGAGATCCGAACCAATTAACGGACTTTATTAGGCAAATTGAAGACATATTACCCACAATACTAACTTTTGATGTAAGCAATCAAAAAAATTTTATTTAATTTTCTGAAAGGAAGATGCGTAGGAAAAACTAAGAAAATAATCCACAGATACGGACAAGTTAGTGATTGGGAAACATTGAAACAAATACTTCTGAGCAATTGCGGGGAAAAGAGAAGCTCAGCAGAACTTATGGATGAGTTGAAAACCATCAGTCTTGACTCAACAATAGAAAATTATTATTTTAAAATAAATAAAATTAGGAATAAACTATCCAATTCCAAGGTTTTACGCAAAAATAATGCGGTCAATAAGTACAGTACATTTCTTTCGTTTGTCTTTCATTTTTGCGAATTCTCAACTATTTTATGTGACTTTATTTCTTTCGTCTCTCTTTTTTTTTGTGCGAATTCTTTGAATTTCCGAACGCGCACATGCGTATACATACATTCATATGCATTCATATGAGCATGTGCAGATACACAAGATAGGATAGAAAGATGTATGCCTTTTAACATCGTATACTATACTAATAAATATTTTTCGTACTAATAGAAATTAAATTTATCACAGCAATATTATGTATATGTACATATATTAGGTATATAGTCACATATTGACATATACTCCCTAGAAAAAATAAACAATATTCATTTCAAGATAGACTTCATATATGAACTCTATCTTGAAACGAATCAAGTTTGGTTACACATTTTTGCTGACCAAGCAAATTCCTCATGCATGCAAATATATGTACATATGTATGTGTTTTATATGTAACAAGATAAGTGCCTGCGCGCACATAAAATTAGTACGTAAGCTAGACAGAAATAAATAAAGAAAACTCAGTCTAATATTGGAGCTGAGCAAAGAAGTTCGGTGTATTTATTTCCAACCTTAGCACCAAAATTAAGATTGGAGCAGAGCAAAGAAGCTCAGTGTATTTATTTCCAGTCTGAGCACCAAAACTGGCGACGAGGATAAACAGGCGACAAGTAAATTAAAATTAACAATTAATTCATTGGAAAAGAGTTGATAATGCACTCTTAAATTAACAATTTCGGGAAGCTAATGAGAGCGTCGGCATTAATAAAGCAGCGGCAGTAACAGCAACTACAATAAAAGCAGCAGCAGTAACAGCAATTACAATAAAAGAATCAGCAGTAACAGCATTTACAACAACATCAACAGCAGCAACAAAAGCAGCAGCAGTAACAGCAACTACAATAAAAGCAACAGCAGTAACAGCATTTACAACAACATCAACAGCAGCAACAAAAGCAACAGCAGTAACAGCATTTACAACAACATTCACAGCAGTAACAAAAGCAACAGGAGCAACTGTACCAAACAGCAGGAAAAAATAAGAGTAAGAACAATATATATAAATATATTAAAGTTTTTTAGATTAAGTAAGAAAATACAACTACAAAGCAATGTGAAAAAAAAAAAAAAATTATTGTACAACAGTGTAAAACAAAAATTCTATCGGGCGTATACAGAGTGTTGCAAAATCGAAATAATGTTTCATTAAAACAGTGACTCCAAAACTGTAATGATAGAAGTGCTAATGTGTCTCGACTAAATTTCTTTTCAAACTGTTAGATAGGTGTCTTCACTACAAGAGTAGACAACACCTCTCAAACGGTCAACAAGATCAACTAAAATACCCAGTAGGAACTTTTTACATAAAACTAAGTTCAACCAACATAATTACGAATATTTTTTTTTTTGACTTGAAATAAAATTTGCTCAAAATGGAAGCATCCACCATACCATTTTTTCAACTCACTTTGAATTGCATTAATGGAATTTCAGAATTTGATGGACGAGATCCGAACCAATTAACGGACTTTATTAGGCAAATTGAAGACATATTACCCACAATACTAACTTTTGATGTAAGCAATCAAAAAATTTTATTTAATTTTCTGAAAGGAAGATGCGTAGGAAAAACTAGGGAAATAATCCACAGATACGGACAAGTTAGTGATTGGGAAACATTGAAACAAATACTTCTGAGCAATTGCGGGGAAAAGAGAAGCTCAGCAGAACTTATGGATGAGTTGAAAACCATCAGTCTTGACTCAACAATAGAAAATTATTATTTTAAAATAAATAAAATTAGGAATAAACTACATAATAGAATATTAGCGCATAATGATTTAAATTTCTCAACGAATGAAGTTAATAGGATAGCACTGAAAACATTTAAGGAACATCTCCCAGAACCAACTAAAACTATGATTATAGCAAGAGACCCGGATAGTCTAGAAAAGGCATACAAAATAATATTAGAAGCTAGACATCAAGGTTTTACAGCGCTAGGGCAACAAAGGAAAGATCCTAACCCAAATAGCTATCGTAGGACTAATTTTAGCGATAACGTTAATAATAGAACATTTTCCAGACCAAACCAAAATACAAATAAAATCCCCACTTATAACAGTAGTTATAATAGATATAACAATTATATGCCACAAAACAGGTATAACGGTGGCTATGTCCCAAGAAACGAAAATAACAATAACAACAATTATATGCCACAAAACAGGTATAACAGTGGCTATTTTCAAACGAATGTAGGTAATAATTATAACAGTGGCAACGGATCAAGCCAAACTAGAATGTCAAACCAGACAACAAACACAAATCATAACCAACAGGGAAATTTCAACCCACAGAGAAACTTTAATCAACAAAGAGACGGGAATCAAACGCGGAATTACAACCAATCAGGAAATTATAATCGGTCCGCAATAAACTAAATGGAATAAATATGGATATTGGCAATGCAAATACAAATTTTCAGTGGGATCCACAAAACAATTACCCTATATAATAATAGATACACACATAAGAAAGTTATATTTCATCATTGACACTGGAGCAGAGTTCAGTTTGACAGAACATTCTTTCACTTGCATTTTAACTTTTGAATAAACTACATCTTTTTGTCTTTTTGAGTTGAACATTCCAAAGCGTTTTTTCTTGGATTCGTGCAGTGCAAAAGTAAGATATCCAACAGTATGTAACATATATAACTTTTTCTTACTTCTCTTATTTTCTTTCGAATTATCTCTGATAAACAGGCTATTCTATATACGCTTTTTTCATACGTACTGTGGTTTTTAGTACCCTTTACATTCTCTGGCTCAGTCGCGCGGTCGACTCCTTACGCAGCGGACGCTACCGATATTGAACATTTAGATTTTTCCATTGAACACATTTCAGATAGAGCACATTTTCTTTCTATCGATTAGGAGTTATTTTCAAAACTGCGCATAAATTACTTGATTAAACCTTGACAGTTTATTTTTATAGCAGTGTCACACTCTTTTTAAAACACCTATTTAAGTATTGTATGTATTTTTTTTATGAAAACTTCTATTCAATAAACTGTTCATACTAAAATCAAATTAATTCTTATTTATTTTACTTGAAAACCAAAACTTTCAAACAATTATGCCTAAAAAAAGGTCCCAGTTATCTCAACATAGCTCCCAAGCGAAATTAGAAAAGATTCGGCGTGTTGGAGAATCATCTTCAGAATATTCTGATCGACTCGAAAGTCAAAGAGAATATGCATCACAATCACGGTGCAGAGAAACTAGCGCCGAACGCTCGCAGCGACTTTCTGAGAATAGAGAGCGAACCTCGTAAGCTCGCGCAAGGGAAAGTAGCGCCGATCGTTCGATTCGTCAAAACATCAGATCGTCAGAGGTTCGCGAAATACAGTCGAGCGCAGAACGACGAAAATCGAACAAGAATTTCACAAACACAGGCAAGAGAGTGCAGTGTCGAACGCTCACTTCGCCTTGCAGAACAAAATAAACGATCTTCTCAGATTTACGAACGAGAGTCGAGCTCCGAACGTTCACAACGCCTTGCTGGAAACAGAGATAGAGACTCGCGGTCACGTGCCAGAGAATCTAGCACCGAACGCTCGCAGCGGCTTGCTGGACTGAGAGACAGAATCTCACAGACACGTGCCCGAGAGTCTAGCGGTGACCGCTCGCAACGACTTACGGCACAGAGAGAGAGAGACAACGTGCAGTAGCAATTAGAAGGCGTTATAGGATTTCAGCTCACAGCAATAGATCGGCATTCAGCTACGATCCACAAATTAACTACGCCGATCAAAACAGCATTCAAATTGGAGCGATGGATAAGATATGCCCTAAATGTTCCGAGAAAAAATGGAAAGACGAAGCAATTGGTATGTGTTGCGCTGCTGGAAAAGTAATACTTCCCAGTATCGTAGAGTCTCCAGAACCAATCAAAAGCCTTCTGACTATTATTATTTTTATTTTTTAATTTTTCATAATGGTATTTTTAATTTATTTTTTTCGAAATTATTACTTTTACTTATAATATTTTTATACGCGAATTTTTAGAGAATATTATTATTATTTAATATATTTATTTAATAATTTATTATTTACTAATTTTAAATCAATTATTGAAGTTATACTTCTTATACGAGTTCGGAAAAGGGAGCGATAGATTCAGGTTGCGCAACCTTGTCTGCGAAGATGTTCGAGCAGCAAGCGAAGCGGTGACAATCGGCGATCGTTTGTTCGTTTCTTTCGGCACAGCTCGGCTTTTCTACCAACAACACAATATCGCCATGCTTATGCTGTTGTTGTTTTTATAGAACAATGTTTCAATTTTTGGTTGGTGACATATTCAATTAAAAATAAATTCTGTTGGGATTCGAACCTACGTGCTCGTCGTAACTTTTCAAGAGCTTACCACCAACACCACCATTGACACTTGTATTGCGTTGTCCTAATTATGGTTTGGTTATGCATGAAAGAAATATGCAATGGATCGCCGACTGTTTCCTCTTTCCTTGCTGCTGCTGCGCATATGTATGTTTGTATGCTTGTGCATTATTGAAGTTATGCTTCTTTTTCTTTCGTTTGTCTTTCATTTCTGCGAATTCTCAACTATTTTGCGTATATTTTGGTTGAAATACTCTGCGTTGGCCGTTGAAAAATTAAGGCTATACTTTACAGGATCATTTCTGCAGTTAGTCTTCATTTAAATTTTTTGGAAATCGATCCGCGATGACGAGGTATATCGTTTTATCTGACAGAGGATAAAACGACTTCTGAGTGGTGATTTTAATGAATAAATTCCAAGGTTTTACGCAAAAATAATGCGGTCAATAAGTACAGTACGTTTCTTTCGTTTGTCTTTCATTTTTGCGAATTCTCAACTATTTTATGTGACTTTATTTCTTTCGTCTCTCTTTTTTTTTGTGCGAATTCTTTGAATTTCCGAACGCGCACATGCGTATACATACATTCATATGCATTCATATGAGCATGTGCAGATACACAAGATAGGATAGAAAGATGTATGCCTTTTAACATCGTATACTATACTAATAAATATTTTTCGTACTAATAGAAATTAAATTTATCACAGCAATATTATGTATATGTACATATATTAGGTATATAGTCACATATTGACATATACTCCCTAGAAAAAATAAACAATATTCATTTCAAGATAGACTTCATATATGAACTCTATCTTGAAACGAATCAAGTTTGGTTACACATTTTTTGCTGACCAAGCAAATTCCTCATGCATGCAAATATATGTACATATGTATGTGTTTTATATGTAACAAGATAAGTGCCTGCGCGCACATAAAATTAGTACGTAAGCTAGACAGAAATAATTAAAGAAAACTCAGTCTAAGATTGGAGCTGAGCAAAGAAGTTCGGTGTATTTATTTCCAACCTTAGCACCAAAATTAAGATTGGAGCAGAGCAAAGAAGCTCAGTGTATTTATTTCCAATCTGAGCACCAAAACTGGCGACGAGGATAAACAGGCGACAAGTAAATTAAAATTAACAATTAATTCATTGGAAAAGAGTTGATAATGCACTCTTAAATTAACAATTTCGGGAAGCTAATGAGAGCGTCGGCATTAATAAAGCAGCGGCAGTAACAGCAACTACAATAAAAACAGCAGCAGTAACAGCAATTACAATAAAAGAATCAGCAGTAACAGCATTTACAACAACATCAACAGCAGCAACAAAAGCAGCAGCAGTAACAGCAACTACAATAAAAGCAACAGCAGTAACAGCATTTACAACAACATCAACAGCAGCAACAAAAGCAACAGCAGTAACAGCATTTACAACAACATTCACAGCAGTAACAAAAGCAACAGTAGCAACAGTACCAAACAGCAGGAAAAAATAAGAGTAAGAACAATATATATAAATATATTAAAGTTTTTTAGATTAAGTAAGAAAATACAACTACAAAGCAATGTGAAAAAAAAAAAAAATTATTGTACAACAGTGTAAAACAAAAATTCTATCGGGCGTATACAGAGTGTTGCAAAATCGAAATAATGTTTCATTAAAACAGTGACTCCAAAACTGTAATGATAGAAGTGCTAATGTGTCTCGACTAAATTTCTTTTCAAACTGTTAGATAGGTGTCTTCACTACAAGAGTAGACAACACCTCTCAAACGGTCAACAAGATCAACTAAAATACCCAGTAGGAACTTTTTACATAAAACTAAGTTCAACCAACATAATTACGAATATTTTTTTTTGACTTGAAATAAAATTTGCTCAAAATGGAAGCATCCACCATACCATTTTTTCAACTCACTTTGAATTGCATTAATGGAATTTCAGAATTTGATGGACGAGATCCGAACCAATTAACGGACTTTATTAGGCAAATTGAAGACATATTACCCACAATACTAACTTTTGATGTAAGCAATCAAAAAATTTTATTTAATTTTCTGAAAGGAAGATGCGTAGGAAAAACTAAGGAAATAATCCACAGATACGGACAAGTTAGTGATTGGGAAACATTGAAACAAATACTTCTGAGCAATTGCGGGGAAAAGAGAAGCTCAGCAGAACTTATGGATGAGTTGAAAACCATCAGTCTTGACTCAACAATAGAAAATTATTATTTTAAAATAAATAAAATTAGGAATAAACTACATAATAGAATATTAGCGCATAATGATTTAAATTTCTCAACGAATGAAGTTAATAGGATAGCACTGAAAACATTTAAGGAACATCTCCCAGAACCAACTAAAACTATGATTATAGCAAGAGACCCGGATAGTCTAGAAAAGGCATACAAAATAATATTAGAAGCTAGACATCAAGGTTTCACAGCGCTAGGGCAACAAAGGAAAGATCCTAACCCAAATAGCTATCGTAGGACTAATTTTAGCGATAACGTTAATAATAGAACATTTTCCAGACCAAACCAAAATACAAATAATATCCCCACTTATAACAGTAGTTATAATAGATATAACAATTATATGCCACAAAACAGGTATAACGGTGGCTATGTCCCAAGAAACGAAAATAACAATAACAACAATTATATGCCACAAAACAGGTATAACAGTGGCTATTTTCAAACGAATGTAGGTAATAATTATAACAGTGGCAACGGATCAAGCCAAACTAGAATGTCAAACCAGACAACAAACACAAATCATAACCAACAGGCAAATTTCAACCCACAGAGAAACTTTAATCAACAAGGAGACGGGAATCAAACGCGGAATTACAACCAATCAGGAAATTATAATCGGTCCGCAATATCAAATCGCAATAAACCGGAACCTATGGATATTGGCAATGCAAATACAAATTTTCAGTGGGATCCACAAAACAATTACCCTATATAATAATAGATACACACATAAGAAAGTTATATTTCATCATTGACACTGGAGCAGAGTTCAGTTTGATCAACGAAAATGTTTGTAACCCGAAATGGAAGAGGGAAGTAGATGTGCAAGTCACAGCAATGGGAAGAAAAACGGAAGTTAAGAAACTTTGCAGATTCCCAATATTTAAAGAATTTAACGAAAAAGAAATCATATGTGAATTTCTGGAATGTAATTTTAACAAGCACTTTGACGGACTCATTGGTAACAATATTTTAACGAAGATAAATGCGATAATAGACTACCCAAACAGAATTATAAAAACAAATAAAACAATACTGACTTTTTATCTAACAAAAGAAGAAGAGATATATAACGAAATAAGCTATAAAGACAATGAGGTGGAAATCCTCTGTAATGACATAAAGATAAATGTGTCACAGAATTCGTTGACACCAATCACCTTAACGGTATAGACAAAAATAGACTTATAAATATACTTAAACGATATAAAAGCGTATTTTACAACGAAGATGATAATTTAACATTTACAAGTTCAACAAAACATAGAATAATAACCAAAAATGATATTCCGGTTTACTCTAAAATCTACCGATACCCAGAAATACACAAACCGGAAATAGAAAAACAAATAGACCAAATGTTAACCCAAGGTATAATTAGAGCATCCTCTAGTCCTTACAACAGCCCTATTTGGCTGGTACCAAAGAAGCTGGACGCAACCAATGAACAAAAATGGCGTCTTGTGATCGACTACAGGAAGTTGAACAGCGTAACTACGGAAGACAGATTTCCAATTCCAAATATAGATGATATATTTGACAAATTGGGAAGATGCCAATATTTTTCAACACTCGATTTAGCCAAAGGTTTTCATCAAATTGAAATGGATGAACGCGACATACATAAAACAGCGTTCTCCACTGCAAATGGACATTATGAATTTCTAAGAATGCCCTTTGGATTGCGAAATGCACCGACAACGTTCCAAAGGCTAATGAACGATATATTGAAAGAATATATCGGCAAAATTTGCATTGTGTACATGGACGATATTCTAGTATTTTCTACAAGCGTAGAAGAGCACCTAGAATCATTGAGCAAAATTTTAATGAGAATAAAAGAAAAAAATCTAAAGATCCAATTAAATAAATGCGATTTCCTAAGACAAGAAACAAAATTCCTAGGTCACTTAATTACAAAAGATGGTATTAAACCAAACCCTCAAAAAGTGGAAGCAATAGAAAAGATTCTACTTCCAAGAAGCGTTAAGGAAATAAAAGCATTTTTAGGTATTACGGGTTACTATAGGAGATTTATTAAAGATTACTCCAAAATAGCATACCATTTAATAAAATATTTAAAAAAAGGCTTAAAAATTAACATAGATGATCAAGATTACAAAGATTCGTTCTTTAAATTAAAAATGTTGATAAAAAATGACCCCATTTTAATTCACCCAGATTTCACAAAAACCTTTACTCTTGTCACAGATGCTAGTAATTTTGCTCTAGGAGCAGCCCTTATGCAAGATAACAAAACAATTTCATTTGCCAGTCGTACCTTGAATGGGCATGAAAAAAATTACAGTACGATAGAAAAAGAGTTACTCGCAATAGTTTGGGCAACGAAATATTTCCGTCCGTACTTATTTGGCCGACACTTTGTTATTAAAACTGATCATAGACCATTAGTTTGGCTAAACAACTTAAAAGAACCAAATGCTAAACTCCAAAGGTGGAAAATTAAACTCAATGAATTTGATTTCGACATTTTATACATAAAAGGTAAAGAAAATGTAATTGCAGATGGTCTAAGCAGACTAAATTATGAAAATAACAATATGCTAGAATTGAATCTAAATGAAATATTCAATGATGACGACATAGATACAGTACATAGTGCAGAAACGGATAGTACATACTTCATAAAAATAACAGAAAATGCAATCAATATATATAAAAATCAACTAATAATTCAAAGAGCGCGAAGGCAATCAATAACAAAGAAAATAATACATCAAAGAAAAATAAGAAATATAATAAACGTAACACTTGAAAGCGACATTTTAAAAATAATGCAAGAGAATCTACCCGAAAAAGGATTAATCGTAATTTACTGCCCAGATGACAAATTATTTCTACAAATTCAAGAGTTATATATAAAATTTTTCGCAAATAATACAAATCTAAAGATAATGAAATCAAACATAATTTTAAAAGATATAACAGATAAAGGAGAACTTTTAACATTGATAGAAGAGAAACACCTGGAAAATAATCACAGGGGAATAAATGAAATATTTGAGGAAATAAAAAAAACACACTACTACCCCAAATTACAAAAAGAAATTCAGAAATACATCAATAACTGTGAAATATGCAACAAGGCGAAGTTCGACAGAAACCCTATCAAACATAGTTTAAATATTACGGAAACTCCTAAAAAACATAATGAAATTGTTCATTTTGATATTTGGTACCCACAAAGAGGCATAATGTACCTCACAAGCATCGATAAATTAACAAAATACGCAACAGCCAAATCATTAAAGGACAGAACTTGGATATCAATTGTAAATGCCATAAAAGAAAGAATTCAATATTTAGGCAAACCGGAAACTTTAGTAACAGATAATGAATTAGATACAGTACCAATAAAACAATTCTTAAAAGATAATAAAATAAACCTACACCTAACGACCACTTATAATAAAACAGGTAACGCAGATGTTGAAAGATTACACTTAACTTTGAACGAACACTTAAGACTTTTTAATGCCGATGAAAATAACAACGACAATCTGAAAGAGAAAGTATTCAAAGCAATAACTGCTTATAATAATACCATACATTCTACGACAAAAAAGAGGCCAATTGATTTCATAAATAACTTACTTTCTGAACAAGAACTAAACAAACTCGCGGAAAAATTACAAAAGCAAAAAGAAAATATAATAAATAATATCAATAAAAAAGAAAACAGGGTAAACATACAAGATTTTCAAAATAAATATATAAAGAATCATAGAGTTAACAAAGCGCAACCAAGATACAAGGGAGTAGACAATTTTAAAGAAGAGGGAAATCACTTAATATCTAAAGATTCAAAGTTTAAAAAAGCATACAAGACTCAAGTTAAACGAAAATTTAAATTTCAGGATTAATATGGCGAAAATTATAATACTCTTAACGGTAATAACGGCAATCAATGGACTTCTCCAAATAAACAAGCTTGAAAACCAATCGGGATACGCTAAAATAAGAATCAGAGAGATAGAGATAGTAAATCAAACCGCAACGGTAATCCATATAATACACCCCAAGGAATTTAAGCAGATTATAAATAAAATTGAAAATAACTTAGAAAATAATTTCAATCAATATAACAGGAATGACAGGGAAATATTATACGAAGAAATAAAGTCTATTAAAGCAAAAATAAACACATTAATGCCTATAGGATATAATACCAGAAAACGCAGAGGACTATTTAATATAGTAGGGACTACATACAAATGGCTCTTCGGAACAATGGACAATGAAGATAGGGAAAACATACTACAACATTTAGAAATAATAGAGAGGAACAATCATGAGATAATAGGAGCGGTAAATCAACAAATATATGTAAATGACAACTTCAATAAATCCATTAATACATTAAAAAGAACCATAGAAGACGATAGGACAGAAATACTAAAAACCTTTGAAAAAATAAATAAATCAAACGAAAAAATTATAAAACACATGCTTTATTCCGATCAGATGCTTAAACTTAAACACCTAGAAAGTAAAATTGAACAAATTCAAGAAAACATAGCTTCAGCAAAGCATAATATATTACACCCTAGTATATTATCAACAGAAGAAATTGAAAGATTCAATATTGACATTTTTAAATTAAAACACGTAGAGACGGGACTCCTTTCATATAAAGATGACGCATTACTTTTAGCTATAAAAATACCAATTTCACACGTTAAAGCAGATCTAATACTAATAACGCCATTACCTAATAAGCAACATTTTGAAATGATAGGAGAACAGAAATATGCAATTACAATAGGAAACAAAATATATAAACATACAGAAGGAGCACATTTCAAAGATTTAAAAGAAATTAACGTCTGCTCGTTTAACCAATGTAAATACGAATATAACAATAACACAATGATCGAAGATATCGAAGACGATACTATCCTGATTAAAAATGCATATAAAATAGAATTGAAACAAAACTGTGACAATAGACAAATTGTACTCGAAGGAAATGCATTAGTAAATTTTTATAATTGTAAACTCGAAATAAAAAATAAATCATTTCAAAACCAAAAAGTTATTGTAGAGGAAAAAGATATATTTTCCCTGAAAAAGAATCTGATGTATTACAGTTTGAAAAAGTAATACATTTTTCAGACATAATAATAAATCAAGAAAAAAATATAAAGAAGTTGGAAGAATTAAAAATACATAAAAATGTAAATTATGGCATAAGCATACTAATAATACTATTAATAGCAATAGGAATATTGGTAAAATGTATAATATATAAGAGAAATAAAAATACAAATCTTAATGTAGAGCTACAAATTCAACCTCTTTCAAATGAGGAAAACACAAAAAAAACAAATACCATAATTGGTCCAATGTCAAGTTCAAAGCATGAACAAAATAAAATAGAGACAACAATGTAAATATACTTCTATACTATAATTACTAGTAATAATAAGAAAACTTGGCAGCATTCAATGTTAGATATTCAATGGAGACCATTGAGTCTAGGGGTGGAGGAATCACATATTGAGAATATGAACTACACAAGTTTGGTTACACATTTTTGCTGACCAAGCAAATTCCTCATGCATGCAAATATATGTACATATGTATGTGTTTTATATGTAACAAGATAAGTGCCTGCGCGCACATAAAATTAGTACGTAAGCTAGACAGAAATAAATAAAGAAAACTCAGTCTAAGATTGGAGCTGAGCAAAGAAGTTCGGTGTATTTATTTCCAACCTTAGCACCAAAATTAAGATTGGAGCAGAGCAAAGAAGCTCAGTGTATTTATTTCCAATCTGAGCACCAAAACTATATTGCTGTGAAAAATTTAATTTCTATTAGTAAGAAAAATATTTATTAGTATAGTATTACGATGTTAAAATGCAAAAATTAAAGAATAAGTCCGTCGAGATTCGAACCTGCGTTCACATTGTGACTTTTTATGTGCTTACCACCAACACCACTATTGACACTTTCGTGGCGTTGTCTTAAGTATGGTTTGGTTATGCATGTAAGAAATATACGATGGTTCAAATAATTTTGTTTAAGTATAGAAATATGCTTTGTAGAACATTTGCTTTCGCAAACATACAGACAAATGTACAAGCGAAATAATATATGTATGATTGTTTCGGATTTTGCTTCTTCTTCTTCTTCTTAATTGGCGTAGACACCGCTTACGCGATTATAGCCGAGTTAACAACAGCGCGCCAGTCGTTTCTTCTTTTCGCTGCGTGGCGCCAATTGGATATTCCAAGCGAAGCCAGGTCCTTCTCCACTTGGTCCTTCCAACGGAGTGGAGGTCTTCCTCTTCCTCTGCTTCCCCCGGCGGGTACTGCTTCGAATACTTTCAGAGCTGGAGTGTTTTCATCCATCCGGACAACATGACCTAGCCAGCGTAGCCGCTGTCTTTTAATTCGCTGAACTATGTCAATGTCGTCATATATCTCGTACAGCTCATCGTTCCATCGGATGCGATATTCGCCGTGGCCAATGCGCAAAGGACCATAAATATTTCGCAGAATTTTTCTCTCGAAAACTCGTAACGTCGACTCATCGGTTGCTGTCATCGCCCAAGCCTCTGCACCATATAGCAGGACGGGAATTATGAGCGACTTATAGAGTTTTGCTTTTGTTCGTCGAGAGAGGACTTTACTTTTTTTCAATTGCCTACTCAGTCCGAAGTAGCACCTGTTGGCAAGAGCAATCCTGCGTTGGATTTCAAGGCTGACATTATTAGTGGTGTTAATGCTGGTTCCTAAATAGACGAAATTATCTACAACTTCAAAGTTATGACTGTCAACAGTGACGTGAGAGCCAAGTCGCGAGTGCGACGACTGTTTGTTTGATGACAGGAGATATTTCGTTTTGCCCTCGTTCACTACCAGACCCATTTTCTGTGCTTCCTTGTCCAGCCTAGAGAAAGCAGAACTAACGGCGCGGGTGTTGAGGCCGATGATATCAATATCGTCGGCATACGCCAACAGCTGTACACTCTTATAGAAGATGGTACCTTCTCTGTTTAGTTCTGCAGCTCGAACTATTTTCTCCAGGAGCAGGTTGAAGAAGTCGCACGATAGGGAGTCGCCTTGTCTGAAACCTCGTTTGGTATCGAACGGCTCGGAGAGGTCCTTCCCGATCCTGACGGAGCTTTTCGTGTTGTTCAACGTCAGTTTACACAGCCGTATTAGTTTTGCGGGGATACCAAATTCAGACATCGCGGCATAAAGGCAGCTCCTTTTCGTGCTGTCGAAAGCAGCTTTGAAATCGACGAAGAGGTGGTGTGTGTCGATTCTCCTTTCACGGGTCTTTTCCAAGATTTGGCGCATGGTGAATATCTGGTCGGTTGTTGATTTTCCAGGTCTGAAGCCACACTGATAAGGTCCAATCAGTTTGTTGACGGTGGGCTTTAATCTTTCACACAATACGCTCGATAGAACCTTATATGCGATGTTGAGGAGGCTAATCCCACGGTAGTTGGCGCAGATTGTGGGGTCTCCTTTTTTATGGATTGGGCATATCACACTTAAATTCCAATCGTTGGGCATGCTCTCGTCCGACCATATTTTACAAAGAAGCTGATGCATGCTCCGTCGGCCCCTGCCGCTTTGTTGTTCTTGAGGCGGGCAATTGCTATTCGAACTTCTTCATGGTCGGGTAATGGAACGTCTGCTCCATCGTCATCGATTGGGGAATCGGGTTCTCCTTCTCCTGGTGTTGTGCGTTCACTGCCATTCAGCAGGCTGGAGAAGTGTTCCCTCCATAATTTAACTATGCTCTGGGCATCAGTGACTAGATCACCTTTGGGGGTCCTACAAGAGTATGCTCCGGTCTTGAAACCTTCTGTAAGCCGCCGCATTTTTTCGTAGAATTTTCGAGCATTACCCCTGTCGGCCAGCTTATCAAGCTCTTCGTACTCACGCATTTCGGCCTCTTTCTTCTTCTGTCTGCAAATGCGTCTCGCTTCCTCTTCAACTCTCGGTATCTATCCCATCCCGCACGTGTAGTGGTCGATCGTAACGTTGCGAGGTAGGCAGCCTGTTTTCTCTCCGCTGCGACACGGCACTCTTCGTCGTACCAGCTGTTCTTTTGCACTTTCCGAAAACCAATGGTTTCGGTTGCAGCTGTACGTAAGGAGTTTGAAATGCCGTCCCACAGTTCCCTTATACCGAGTTGTTGACGAGTGCTCTCAGAGAGCAGGAGTGCAAGCCGAGTAGAGAATCGTTCGGCTGTCTGTTGTGGTTGCAGCTTTTCGACGTCGAACCTTCCTTGTGTTTGTTGGCGTGCGTTTTTTGATGCACAGAGGCGAGTGCGAATCTTAGCTGCAACAAGATAATGGTCCGAGTCGATGTTAGGACCTCGCGGCGCACGCACATCTAAAACACTGGAGACGTGTCTTCCGTCTATCACAACATGATCGATCTGATTGGTAGTTTTTCGATCCGGAGACAGCCAGGTAGCTTGATGAATTTTTTTGTGCTGAATCTAGTACTACAGATAACCATATTTCGGGCCCCGGCGAAGTCGATCAGCCTCAACCCATTTGGGGATGTTTCGTCGTGGAGGCTGAATTTACCGACCGTAGTGCCAAATATACCTTCTTTGCCCACCCTGGCGTTAAAGTCGCCAAGCACGATTTTGACATCGTGGCGGGGGCAGCTCATAAGCGCGCTCCAAGCGCTCATAGAAGGCATCTTTGGTCACATCGTCCTTCTCTTCCGTCGGGGCGTGGGCGCAAATCAGCGATATGTTGAAGAACCTCGCTTTGATGCGGATTGTGGCTAGACGTTCATTCACCGGAGTGAATGATAGTACTCGGCGACGGAGTCTCTCTCCCACCACGAATCCAACACCAAACTTGCGCTCCTTTATATGGCCACTGTAGTAAATGTCACAAGGACCTACTCGTCTCTGTCCTTGTCCCGTCCATCGCATTTCTTGGACGGCGGTGATGTCAGCCTTTATTTTTGCGAGGACATCAACCAGCTGGGCAGCGGCACCTTCCCAATTAAGGGTCCGGACATTCCAGGTGCATGCCCTTAAATCGTAGTCCTTATTCCGTTTGCCATGGTCGTCATCAAAAGGGCTTCTACGCCGGTCAAATTTCTATACAAAAATCGACTGAAATGCATGAGAAAATAAAATGGACAACTAGGGCAAATAATTTTAAAAAAATTTATTGATAATTAATAATAAATGAAAATACATGTAAATTTACTCAAATTTATTTAAATTTATTAAAAACTTATTTAAATTTATTAAGAAACTTATTTAAATTTATTGAAAAACTGCAAAGAAAAATAAAAAGAAAATTCATTTGACTTTGGCCCAGTTTTGTGCGCAATACAAATGCAACGCCAATAATGAATACAAGAAATTGACTAAACACCATGATATAAGATATACAAATTATAATATGACAACCCAATTCGAAGAGTACAAAAGAGAGATGGTTACGCTGCATATTCCCTTCCGCAACGAAGAGACAGAACTACTTTCCGAGTCAAAATTCCTTCATTTAGACTTTGCTTTATAAAATGTGCACAATGAATTTAAATGTTCTAGTTTTCTTTCATACAAAAATGATATGCATTTCTGAATATCACTAAGAAGTATAACTTTTTATTATATTTATTACACAACTTATTATTTATTTATTGCAATTCAATAACTTTACTTTTATTTTTTAGATATATTTATTTTTATTTTTTTTTAAATTATTATCATTTGTATTATATTTATTTTATTATTTTTTATTTGCTTACTTTAATTAAATTATTATTTTTTGTTTTTAAATTATTATTTATTACTGTTATTTTACTTCTTTGATTATTATTATTTTTATTTTTTAATTTTTCATAATTAGTATTTTTATTTTATTTTTTTCGTAATTATTTCTTTTACTTATAATATTTTTATACCCTAATTTTTAAAGAATATTATTATTATTATTATTTAATATATTTATTTAATAATTTATTATTTACTTATTTTAAATCAATAATTTTTTTTATTTTTAGGATTTGTTTTTTAAATTTTTTCATTATTATTTTTTTATTATATATATTTTTTTATTTTTATATTTAGTTTAAAATTTTTTATTTGCTTACTTTAATTATTATTTTTTTTGTTTTAAAGGTTTCGTTTCTTATCACCATTATTTTAATATTTTTATTTTTTCATAATTATTACTTTTATTTATTATAATTTTTATTCGCTAATTTTTAGAGAATATTATTATAATTAATTTTTAATTCATTATTTACTTATGTTTTTGTATTTCTCTTCTTGGTTCTTGAGAAAGCAATCAAAAAAGTTCACAACTCAAGTGTCGGTCCTCCATGCATGTAGACCAGAACACCCCCATAAACCATTTCTACTTATATAAGTACTATATATATAAATACAACAAATGTACATATATGTATAAGCGCCATTTTGAATTCAGCCATTCATGTCAGCTATGCTGATGGCAGTCACCGTTGTTAGGGACGCGCCGCGGCGTTATGCAGTTATGCAGTGTGTCGTTAAAGCATTTTCATTTCGCAGTATCTATGGTGAAAATTGTAGTATTTTTTTTTTTTTTTTTTTTTGCGGGCGAGGGGGTGGAAAATGCCTTCTTTATGTGCCACTTGCAGGTCACTAAAAACCCCCCCTCTAAGGAACCGTCGCCCACCCTGGGACCGCGTTTGCATTACTTCAGGGTGGCGTTCCATTTTTCTCATTGAGAGATTTACATCTGCGCACCTGCGTCCAGGTCCCGCTTTTTCATGCGTAGCACGATTGCTGCGTATTTCTGGATAATCCCCCAGTTTGTTTCGCTCTCCAACATGACGCTGATTACATTGTCAGCGTTTATTGGCCCGACCAGGCCTTCTACGACGGTGCGTTCTCCTTGCCAGCGCTCACATTCAAAGAATGTGTGTTCAGCGTCGTCCTCTGTCGCGTCGTTGTATGGGCATGACGGTTCTTCGACTTTTCCCATTCTGTAGAGGTACTTTTTGAAGTATCCGTGGCCGGATAACAGCTGAGTTGTGTAAAAGTCTACTTCTCCGAATTTACGGCTTGTCCATAAATCTAGGTCTTTTATCAGCCTGGCCGTCCATCTGCCGCGACTTTCATTCTCCCATCTTTGTTGCCATGATGTTATCGTATCTTTCCTTATTTGTTGAATTGCGCCCATGTTGTTGCCGGGTGATTTCTTTAGCTCCCACAGCTTTTTTCTTTCATATGCCAGTAGGTCGATTGGAGCATTGCCGCTTATAACTAATATTGCGTCGCCTGATACTGTTCTGTAGGCTGATGCAACTCTGAGGGCTGCGGTGCGGTACACTCTGGCCATTGCCTTACGCCGGTTTTCCTTTTTAAGCGCGTCTGCCCAGATTTCGGCTCCGTATAGTAGGACGCTGATTGTCGTCGACATTACGAGCTTTCTCTTTCCTTGGCTGGGGCCTCCTATGTTAGCCATTAATCGGCTCAGTTGAGACGTGGTCTTCGCTGCCTTACCTGCGGCGTGCTGGATTTGTGCCCAGAAGGTTAGTCTGGGGTCCAGTCTTACGCCTAGGTAGTTAACTGCCTTTTTTGTCCTAAGAATATCCGCAGTCGTGTGCATGCTTATCTCCAGAGGTATGTGCTTGTTTGTTAGCAGCAGTAGCTCAGTTTTCTCCGTAGCGAGCTGGAGGCTGTGTGTGTCGAGCCATGCTTGCGTCCGTATCATGACCTGGTTCAGTTTTCTTCTCGCTTCTTCTGTATCCTTCGCTGTGATTACTGCTGCAATGTCGTCCGCATAGCCAATTAGATACGATTCATCTGGCATTTCTAGTTTTAATATTTCGTCATAACTGATGTTCCACAGGTCTGGGCCTAGAATGGATCCTTGTGCTGCCACTGACGTCACTGCTTTTTGTCGTGATCCCTCTTTAGTTTCGTACAGCAGTTTCCTGTTACTTAGGTAGCTCCGCACCACAGCCCTGAGGTAGTCAGGTATATTGAAGCCATTTTCGAGGGCGTCGATCATATCTACCCATCTAGCGCTGTTGAAGGCATTCCGTACATCTAGAGTCGCCAGAAACACTATTCTTTTGTATTTATGCCATCTGCGCTGTGCTGCTTCTACGCTTTCTATGACGCATTTTATGGCTCCTATGGTTGATCTGCCGGGTCTAAAGCCGTGTTGTCTAGGCGACAGTCCTCCAGCTTCGTTGATAGCCGCTTCGAGTCTGGGTTTAAGTAGGCTTTCGTACAGCTTTCCCGCTGTGTCAAGCATGCATAATTGCCGGTATGCTGATGGCGAATTAGGGTCTCCTTTTCCCTTACTGATTAGCACCAGCCGTTGCTTTTTCCAGGGTGCAGGGAATATTCCGGCTTCAAGGCAGGCGTTGTAGATATTCAGTAGTACTCCTGGGCGTTCTGCAGCGATTATTTTGAGGACTTCTGCTGGGATCCCGTCCGGGCCGGGTGATTTGTTCGCCTTGAGCTTGCCGGTGGCTACTTGCAGCTCTTCAAGGGTGAACTGAGGGATTTCCGCAGTGCTTAGAGTTTGTTCTGGATCACTGGCTCTTGTTTCGTGTGTGGGGAATAGTGCGTTCACGATGTGTTCCATTTTGGCAGCGGTTACGTCAGGTGGCTTTGCTCGAGCGTCGAGTTTTTTCATCACTATTTTGTACCCTAGCCCCCAGGGGTTTCTGTTTATATCCTCCCGTAGTTTCTCCCATTTTTTCTTTTTACTGTCGTCGATGGCGTGCTTCAGCTCCTTTTTTGCTGCTTTGTATTGCTCGGCTTCTTGGGGTGCGGCTCCTCTGCGCCTGGATCTCGTGTAAGATCTGCGAAGGCGGAGGCACGTGCGTCTGAGTTCGGCGATGTTTTCAGTCCACCAGTAAACTGCTGCTTTACGTTTGCTGTGGGTAGCCTTGGGCATTGATTTTTGGCAGGCTTTGGTTATATTACGCATTGTGTGCTCGACTGTTTTTCTTGCTATAAGGGAGGGGCCGCTAGATGGGTGCTGCTCGTCTATTGCGGCGATTAATTTCGATGTGTCTAGCTTCGAAATGTTCCACTTTCGTGTTCCACTATATTTGCTGAGCTGGTGAGCGTTTCTTCCAGTGTCGATCATGAAAGAGATGTAGTGATGATCACTGCCAGTGTAGTCCTCCAGGACTTTCCAATTATTTATTGAGCCTGCCGTGCGTTCTGTTGATAGGGTGATGTCTGGTGTGGTTTCCTCGCATCCCGGTCTTCTGAACGTGGTTGCATTTCCCGTGTTGAGCACTATTAGACCTAGCCGCGCAGCCATATCTAGAATTCTCTTTCCTCTCGAGTCAGTGTTTGGCATACCCCACTCTACGGCTGTGGCGTTTAGGCCTCCGGAGATAATCAATTGGCCTTCTATAGTCCTGGCTGTATCCTCTATATTGTCGAGCTTTTCTTGGAATTCCTGTGTACTATCGCTTGGCGTCAAGTAGCAGCTAATTACTGTACAAATTTCGCACTTGGCCCACACGAAACCGTTGCCGTTCCCATTGCTTACAGTGGTGGCGTTACTCCCTGGTGGTAGCCATATAGCGGCGGTTGAGCTGTAGTATAGCGGAATATTAGTAGTCAAATATACTTTTGAAAAATATTAAATATTTTTTTAAATATATAATATTGTTTTCTGACTATTATTTTCGAGTAAGATCGCGAACAAACCTCATCCATTATATATTATTAGATTAGTTGGTGAGGACTTATTTTATGGGTCGGTTTTTTCAATATCTGGTCAAACTAAGTTCTGCTTAAAAAAGCTCCGTATATAAAGAAGGAGACTTGGTTAAGTTAACCAGAACTTAACTGACAAATATGGCTGCTAACCAGACATTGAGAAAACGGCCCTTAGTGTTTCAAAAGCTATAATAGTGCTTCAATAGTTATAATATTCTTAAGCTGATAATTTTTTTCAGCCCTTTATTCTGCTATAATTTTCTTTGGCTTAATAAGCTAAAAGGCACAGCATCTGAATAGTTTCAGTTTACTGCATTTTACACTATTTAGTGGTTTTCATAAGAAAAATGTAGTTTTTCTACTACGTTTGAAATGCAAACCGGCACTAGTAGCCTTTGAAAAAAATCGAAGAAGGCTGAGGCAGAGATTGTAAAGTATAGAGAAGGTGCAGGTTCGATGTCGAACATTTGTTAGATTCAAAGTAAGGAATTCGCCGCATTTGTCTGCGTCGATATGTATGCAAGCTCATACGTATGCATACATATTTACGCTAGTGTGTAGGCAAAGCTGTTACAGCGGCAAGGGAAGCGGTCAATAGGCGGCCATTCGTTTATTTATTTCGGCACAGCTTGGATTTTCTATTATCACACAAGTGCTGAACCAATGAGCGCGACAGATATTAGAATACGCACGTTCTTAGGGATACAGGTAGTGAGGCAGCTGCACAACTACATAACTGTATCCCTAAGAACGTTTGTATTTTAATATATGACAGATGGCGCTTGCAGTCTGTCGTGCTCAATGTGTTCAGCACTTGACTCTTTGGCAAAACGCAAGTTTCGGCCATTGGTTGACCGTGACAACGGAGATGCGAAAGAAGCGTGCGAAACTTGTTATTATGAATGTATGTATGTACATATGTAAATGGCTCGCATTTGCTTTCGTAAACATACAGACAAATGTGACAAAGAAATAATATACATAAGTATGTACATACAAATGCATGTGTCATAGAAATTCTATTGGTACAAATATGGAAATGATAACGAAATAATGCGAATATGCATATTTCATGAAGGTCATCAATTTTCTTCTTCACTTTTTAATAGTCGAAATAAATATAATTTATTTGAAATATTAATTTATTTAAAAATTAAAAAATTAAATTAAAGAAAAATAAAATTAAAATAACGTTTTCTAATTTTTCCCGATTTTGTAAAAATAATGAAGATTTTTACCATTTTCCAGAAAACAATGGTTCATATAATACAAAATAATCACGCATATGTGACTCACAGGATGCTTTGTATAGTTTTCTTCAAAGCATTTCTCTTTATTTATACACTGCACGTGCTCAATTCTGCTAAATAGCAGCGACAACGGCGAATTCCTTTCTTTGATTCTATCGGCTCTGTTAGCCGCCAAATCGAACATCATACAGAATTCAATTTGTACCTTCTCTATACTTTACATTCTCTGGCTGAGGCAACAGTTTTCATACGTAAATTGAAAACTTTTGATTTTTTTATGAAATTTATATCTTCTTCTTAATTGGCGTAGAAACCCCTTAAGCGATTATAGCCGAGTTAACAACAGCGCGCCAGTCGTTTCTTCTTTTCGCTACGTGGCGCCAAATGGATATTCCAAGCGAAGCCAGGTCCTTCTCCACTTGGTCCTTCCAACGGAGCGGAGGTCTTCCTCTTCCTCTGCTTCCCCCGGCGGGTACTGCGTCGAATATTTTCAGAGCTGGAGTGTTTTCGTCCATCCGGACAACATGACCTAGCCAGCGTAGCCGCTGTCTTTTAATTCGCTGAACTATGTCGATGTCGTCGTATATCTCGTACAGCTCATCGTTCCATCGAATGCGGTATTCGCCGTGGCTAACACGCAAAGGACCATAAATCTTTCGCAGAACTTTTCTCTCGAAAACTCGCAGCGTCGACTCATCCGTTGTTGACATCGTCCAAGACTCTGCACCATACAGCAGGACGGGAATTATGAGTGACTTATAGAGTTTGGTTTTTGTTTGTCGAGAGAGGACTTTGCTTCTCAATTTTCTACTCAGTCCGAAGTAGCACCTGTTGGCAAGAGTTATCCTGCGTTGGATTTCAAGGCTGACATTGTTGGTGGTGTTTACGCTGGTTCCAAGATAGACGAAATTATCTATGACTTCAAAGTTATGACTGTCAACAGTGACGTGAGAGCCAAGTCGCGAGATGCGACGACTGTTTGTTTGATGACAGGAGATATTTCGTCTTGCCCTCGTTCACTGCCAGACCCATTTTCTGTGCTTCCTTGTCCAGCCTGGAGAAAGCAGAACTAACGGCGCGGGTGTTGAGGCCGATGATATCAATATCATCGGCATACGCCAGCAGCACACTCTTATAGAAGATGGTACCTTCTCTATTTAGTTCTGCAACTCGAACTATTTTCTCCAAAAGCAGGTTGAAAAAGTCGCACGATAAGGAATCGCCTTGTCTGAAACCTCGTTTGGTATCGAACGGCTCGGAGAGGTCTTTCCCGATCCTGACGGAGCTCTTCGTGTTACTCAACGTCAGTTTACACAGCCGTATTAGTTTTGCGGGGATACCAAATTCAGACATCGCGGCATAAAGGCAGTCCCTTTTCGTGCTGTCGAAAGCAGCTTTGAAATCGACGAAGAGGTGGAGTGAGTCGATTCTCCTTTCACGGGTCTTTTCCAAGATTTGGCGCATGATGAATATCTGGTCGGTTGTTGATTTGCCAGGTCTAAAGCCACACTGATAAGGTCCAATCAGTTTGTTGACGGTGGGCTTTAATCTTTCACACAGTACGCTCGATAGAACCTTATATGCGATGTTGAGGAGGCTAATCCCACGGTAGTTGGCGCAGATTGTGGGGTCTCCTTTTTTATGGATTGGGCATAGCACACTTAAATTCCAATCGTTGGGCATGCTTTCGTCCGACCATATTTTACAAAGAAGCTGATGCATGCTCCTTATCAGTTCTTCGCCGCCGTGTTTGAATAGCTCGGCCGGCAATCCGTCGGCTCCTGCCGCTTTGTTGTTCTTCAGGCGGGCAATTGCTATTCGAACTTCTTCATGGTCGGGTAATGGAACGTCTGCTCCATCGTCATCGATTGGGGAATCGGGTTCTCCTTCTCCTGGTGTTGTGCGTTCACTGCCATTGAGCAGGCTGGAGAAGTGTTCCCTCCATAATTTAAGTATGCTTTGGGCATCAGTGACTAGATCACCTTTGGGGGTTCTACAGGAATACGCTCCGGTCTTGAAACCTTCCGTAAGCCGCCGCATTTTTTCGTAGAATTTTCGAGCGTTACCCCTGTCGGCCAGCTTATCAAGCTCTTCGTACTCACGCATTTCAGCCTCTTTCTTCTTCTGTCTGCAAATGCGTCTCGCTTCCCTCTTCAACTCTCGGTATCTATCCCATCCCGCACGTGTAGTGGTCGATCGTAACGTTGCGAGGTAGGCAGCCTGTTTTTTCTCCGCTGCGACACGGCACTCTTCGTCGTACCAGCTGTTCTTTTGCACTTTCCGAAAACCAATGGTTTCGGTTGCAGCTGTACGTAAGAAGTTTGAAATGCCGTCCCACAGTTCCCTTATACCGAGTTGCTGACGAGTGCTCTCAGAGAGCAGGAGTGCAAGCCGAGTAGAGAATCGTTCGGCTGTCTGTTGTGATTGCAGCTTTTCGACGTCGAACCTTCCTTGTGTTTGTTGGCGTGCGTTTTTTGATGCACAGAGGCGAGTGCGAATCTTAGCTGCAACAAGATAATGGTCCGAGTCGATGTTAGGACCTCGCGGCGCACGCACATCTAAAACACTGGAGACGTGTCTTCCGTCTATCACAACATGATCGATCTGATTGGTAGTTTTTCGATCCGGAGACAGCCAGGTAGCTTGATGAATTTTTTTGTGCTGGAATCTAGTACTACAGATAACCATATTTCGGGCCCCGGCGAAGTCGATCAGCCTCAACCCATTTGGGGATGTTTCGTCGTGGAGGCTGAATTTACCGACCGTAGTGCCAAATATACCTTCTTTGCCCACCCTGGCGTTAAAGTCGCCAAGCACGATTTTGACATCGTGGCGGGGGCAGCTCTCATAAGCGCGCTCCAAGCGCTCATAGAAGGCATCTTTGGTCACATCGTCCTTCTCTTCCGTCGGGGCGTGGGCGCAAATCAGCGATATGTTGAAGAACCTCGCTTTTATGCGGATTGTGGCTAGACGTTCATTCACCGCAGTGAATGATAGTACTCGGCGACGGAGTCTCTCTCCCACCTCGAATCCCACACCAAACTTGCGCTCCTTTATATGGCCACTGTAGTAAATGTCACAAGGACCTACTCTTCTCTGTCCTTGTCCCGTCCATCGCATTTCTTGGACGGCGGTGATCTCAGCCTTTATTTTTGCGAGGACATCAACCAGCTGGGCAGCGGCACCTTGCCAATTAAGGGACCGGACATTCCAGGTGCATGCCCTCAATTCGTAGTCCTTCTTTCGTTTGCCATGGTCGTCATCAAAAGGGGGGTCTCTCATCCGAGGCTGGTAGTAGCTCTTCACTGGGGGTGTTTTTTACGTGGCGGGTCCCAAACACAGCGCACAACCCTTGTAGGGAATGTTTCGCCTTACAGAATTCAATTTGTACCTTCTCTATACTTTACATTCTCCGGCTGAGGCAACAGTTTTCATACGTAAATTGAAAACTTTTGATTTTTTTATGAAATTTATATGCCATAGGAAAATAGTACATGTATAAGGAGGCATGTTTGGAACGCAAATTCACTGCCACTTTGGTTCACGTTGAATAGACATCCTTTTTATTGTAGTGCCAAATTCATTTCTTATTTTGGTGAGAAAATATGTATGTTTTTTATTTTAATACTAAAATTCCTTTCCTAATTGCAAAATTTTTGTATTTTTTAATTTTTTTTTTTTTTTTTTTTTATATTACATTTTCATATGTATGTATGTGTTGAAATGCAACCCTTTAGCAACTTACATTTTTGAGTAACCCTGATTTTTAGTTTTGTAAGAAACCCAAAAACCAGAACATTCTTTCACTTGCATTTTAACTTTTGAATAAACTACATCTTTTTGTCTTTTTGAGTTGAACATTCCAAAGCGTTTTTTCTTGGATTCGTGCAGTGCAAAAGTAAGATATCCAATAGGTTATGGGCCCAGGTGCAAATTCCTGGGAACCTTGTAAACCGCGTTAAGTAATTAATAAAAAATATGAGTTCGTCGCTTTTTAACATAGAAAAATTGGATGAGTCCAATTATGACTCATGGAACTTGCAGCTACAAAGTGTGCTTGTCCATCAAGAGTTGTGGCCTGTTACGTGCGGAGAATTGCCCGCTCCAAAAGAAGGTGCCGATGAAAAAGCTGTGTTGCTGTGGAAGGCAAAAGATGATAAGGCAAAAGCAACAATAATCCTCAGCATTACGCCTATGCAGATAAGCCACATTAAAAACTGCAAATCGGCAAATGAGGCGTGGAAATGTCTACAAGAAGTGCATAGACCAAAAGGGCCTGTGAAAAAGGTAACTTTGTTCAAGCAGTTACTTGGAATTCGAATGAATGACGGTGAGTGTGTCCAGCAATACGTTTGCAAGTTCACGGCAGTCGCAGAGAAGCTTGCTGAAATTGGAGTGTGTCTCCAGGATGATTTATTCGTTATTATGCTTCTTGCAAGTCTGCCGAAATCATTTGAGAATTTGGTGGTTGCTTTGGAGTCTCGCGATAAACTACCAAATCTCACTGCTGTTAAAATTAAGTTAATAGAAGAAGGCGAGCGACGTAAAACATGCCAGTCTGAGCATACCGAGGGTAGCGTGCAAGCTTTCGTAGCACACGCAAACACAAACGCAAGAAAAAATATTTTTGAACATGCAAAATCGAACGACAGCGCAGGTACCGCAAGCAAACGCAGTGACAATAGCAAAAAATCAAATTTGAAATGTTATAGTTGTGGCAAAAAAGGTCATTTCGCCGCACAATGTAAAGGGAAAGATCGAGAAAAATCTTCGCATCAAAATGTAACAAGAAACGGACTGTTTGCTGCTGTTAGTAGCAGAATTTTACACAACGATGTTTGGTGCGTTGACAGCGGCGCTTCTTCACACTTATGTTGCAACCGCAACATGTTTGATGAGTTCGAGCCGTGTGAAGAATCAATTATGTTAGCAGCGGAACCCAAAATATTAGCAAAAGGCAAAGGTGTTGTTCGATTGAGAACAAACGAGTTTGATGTGACTCTCGTAGATGTTTTGTTCGTGCCGGGTTTACAGTGCAACTTTGTGTCAGTTGCCAGAGCAGTTAACAGTGGCTACACTGTCGAATTCAAGGGAAACACGGCGAAGTTCTTTGACAAGCACAGAGAAATAATATTATGTGCACAAAAGGTCAGAGATTTATGTTTACTTGTAATAAATAAAAATAAATTGTTCTTTGCGAAGAAAATTGCTGACGACGTGATGAAGTGGCATAATAGATTTGGTCATCTGAATTTCGCAAGTTTACGGCAGCTTAGTAATAAGCAGATGGTGTTTGGACTTCCGATTAATATACCGACTGATGTCAACTGCGCTTTGTGCATGTCGAGTAAATGCACTCAGCGGCCATATAGTAGCTCACAAAATTATGCAGCCGATGTATTGGGGGTGGTGCATACTGACAACTGTCCAGGCTTCAATCCACATACATGCGTCTACTCAGATCAGCCCTTAGTTTCCCGTGGTATGTTAGAAACAAACAGATCCTAGTGGAAACAAATCTCCCTTCCATTCAAGCGGCAGCTATTTCTTACGCTGCAAATCTCCGGGCGTCAGTTGCATCCCACGCAAACCCCAGCATCAATTGTCTTGCCACTCTCAGGTGCAAGAAAACCGACCGTTTCAGAAGGCCATGTATCCTGACAAATCCTTCTGCTCCCACCTAATCAAAACCTCGAGCTTCGCTTATTAGCGTCAGATTCTTTTGAGGGCCACCACCGCTCGCAACTGAATCTTCCTCCTTCTCCCGCAATTTATCTTCTAGGTTCATAACCATATGATTGGCAACCAGTGTGGGGGGGTTTTAGTCGGTAGGCGCATTAAGCGAATCCGACACCACCCGCCAGGGTGTCTTTAGAAGATTTCCCCCCCACATCTCTTCAAAAAAAAAAAAAAACAAAAAAAAGTTTAAAAATTAAGGCTATACTTTACAGGATCATTTCTGTAGTTAGTCTTCATTTAAATTTTTTGGAAATCGACCCGCGATGACGAGGTATATCGTTTTATCTGACAGCGTGAGGTTTATGAACTTCTTTTCTAATATTGTGTTGTGGCATATTAGAAATGATGTTTCTTCGAAAATCGAAAATGAATCAATTTCAAGGTTTTACGCAAAAATAATGCGGTCAATAAGTACAGTACGCTTATGTATGCTTGCGCATTATTTTTCTTTCGTTTGTCTTTCATTTTTGCGAATTCTCAACTATTTTATGTGACTTTATTTCTTTCGTCTTTCTTTTTTTTATACGTACATTCATATGAGCATGTGCAGATACACAAGATAGGATAGAAAGATGTATGCCTTTTAACATCGTATACTATACTAATAAATATTTTTCGTACTAATAGAAATTAAATTTATCACAGCAATATTATGTATATGTACATATATTAGGTATATTGCTGTGATAAATTTAATTTCTATTAGTAAGAAAAATATTTGTTAGTATAGTATTACGATGTTAAAATGCAAAAATTAAAGACTAAGTCCGTCGAGATTCGAACCTGCGTTCACATTGTGACTTTTTATGTGCTTACCACCAACACCACTATT
>NW_026090032.1:0-19459 GCF_024586455.1 Bactrocera neohumeralis | reverse complement strand
AAGACCAAGAAGAGTAAAAGAATCGTTTCTGGCCACTCCCAAGTGAATGGCGATCAGAGAACTTTCCTCACTTGCGTGAACTTCGTTGACAGTTGACAAAAAGCCATAACGGCAGTGGATTTGAAAGAATTCAACAATCATATATTCAGGTATAAAGTCGATTTTCTTGTATATACACATTTAGCAGTCGATATTGAGTTGCTTTCAATCATTAACATCAAATATTAAAGTTTATTAGCCTTCTTCATCTTATCGAAGTTGACATAAAGCCATAACGGCAGTGCATTTGGAAGAATTCGACAATCTTATATTCAGGTATAAAGTCGATTTTCTTGTATATACACATTTAGCAGTCGGTATTGAGTTGCTTCAAGTCATTAACATCAAATATTTAAGTTTATTAGCCTTCTTCATCTTATCGAAGTTGACATAAAGCCATAACGGCAGTGCATTTGTAAGAATTCGACGATCTTATATTCAGCTATAAAGACGATTTTTCTATATATACACATTTAGCAGTCGGTGCTGAGTTGCTTCAAATCATTAGCATCAAATATTTAAGTAAATTAGCCTTCTTCATCTTATCGAAGTTGACATAAAGCCATAACGGCAGTGCATTTGGAAGAATTCGACAATCTTATATTCAGGCATAAAGTCGATTTTCTTGTATATACACATTTAACAGTCGGTATTGAGTTGCTTCAAATCATTAACATCAAATATTTAAGTTAATTAGCCTTCTTCATCTTATCGAAGTTGACATAAAGCCATAACGGCAGTGCATTTGGAAGAATTCGACAATCTTATATTCAGGTATAAAGTCGATTTTCTTGTATATACACATTTAGCAGTCGGTATTGAGTTGCTTCAAATCATTAACATCAAATATTTAAGTTAATTAGCCTTCTTCATCTTATCGAAGTTGACATAAAAGCCATAACGGCAGTGCATTTGGAAGAATTCGACAATCTTATATTCAGGTATAAAGTCGATTTTCTTGTATATACACATTTAGCAGTCGGTATTGAGTTGCTTCAAATCATTAACATCAAATATTTAAGTTAATTAGCCTTCTTCATCTTATCGAAGTTGACATAAAGCCATAACGGCAGTGCATTTGGAAGAATTCGACAATCTTATATTCAGGTATAAAGTCGATTTTCTTGTATATACACATTTAGCAGTCGGTATTGAGTTGCTTCAAATCATTAACATCAAATATTTAAGTTAATTAGCCTTCTTCATCTTATCGAAGTTGACATAAAGCCATAACGGCAGTGCATTTGGAAGAATTCGACAATCTTAAATTCAGGAAAAAATTCGATTTTCTTGCACATACACATTTAGCAGTCGGTATTGAGTTGCTTCAAATCATTAACATCAAATATTTAAGTTAATTAGCCTTCTTCATCTTATTAACATCAAATATTTAAGAAGTTGACATAAAGCCATAACGGCAGTGCATTTGGAAGAATTCGACAATCTTATATTCAGGTATAAAGTCGATTTTCTTGTATATACACATTTAGCAGTCGATATTGAGTTGCTTTCAATCATTAACATCAAATATTAAAGTTTATTAGCCTTCTTCATCTTATCGAAGTTGACATAAAGCCATAACGGCAGTGCATTTGGAAGAATTCGACAATCTTATATTCAGGTATAAAGTCGATTTTCTTGTATATACACATTTAGCAGTCGGTATTGAGTTGCTTCAAATCATTAACATCAAATATTTAAGTTAATTAGCCTTCTTCATCTTATCGAAGTTGACATAAAGCCATAACGGCAGTGCATTTGGAAGAATTCGACAATCTTATATTCAGGTATAAAGTCGATTTTCTTGTATATACACATTTAGCAGTCGGTATTGAGTTGCTTCAAATCATTAACATCAAATATTTAAGTTAATTAGCCTTCTTCATCTTATCGAAGTTGACATAAAGCCATAACGGCAGTGCATTTGGAAGAATTCGACAATCTTATATTCAGGTATAAAGTCGATTTTCTTGTATATACACATTTAGCAGTCGGTATTGAGTTGCTTCAAATCATTAACATCAAATATTTAAGTTCATTAGCCTTCTTCATCTTATCGAAGTTGACATAAAGCCATAACGGCAGTGCATTTGGAAGAATTCGACAATCTTATATTCAGGTATAAAGTCGATTTTCTTGTATATACACATTTAGCAGTCGGTGTTGAGTTTGTTCAAATCATTAACATCAAATATTTAAGTTCATTAGCCTTCTTCATGTTATCGAAGTTGACATAAAGCCATAACGGCAGTGCATTTGGAAGAATTCGACAATCTTATGTTCAGGTATAAAGTCAATTTTCTTGTATATACACATTTAGCAGTCGGTGCTGAGTTGCTTCAAATCATTAGCATCAAATATTTAAGTAAATTAGCCTTCTTCATCTTATCGAAGTTGACATAAAGCCATAACGGCAGTGCATTTGGAAGAATTCGACAATCTTATATTCAGGTATAAAGTCGATTTTCTTGTATATACACATTTAACAGTCGGTATTGAGTTGCTTCAAATCATTAACATCAAATATTTAAGTTAATTAGCCTTCTTCATCTTATCGAAGTTGACATAAAGCCATAACGGCAGTGCATTTGGAAGAATTCGACAATCTTATATTCAGGCATAAAGTCGATTTTCTTGTATATACACATTTAACAGTCGGTATTGAGTTGCTTCAAATCATTAACATCAAATATTTAAGTTAATTAGCCTTCTTCATCTTACCGAAGTTGACAAAAAGCCATAACGGCAGTGCATTTGAAAGAATTCGACAATCATATATTCAGGTATAAAGTCGATTTTCTTGTATATACACATTTAGCAGTCGATATTGAGTTGCTTTCAATCATTAACATTTTAAGTTAATTAGCCTTCTTCATCTTATCGAAGTTGACATCACACCATCACGGCAGTGCATTTGGCAGAACTCGACATTCTTATATCCAGGTATAAAGTCGATTTTCTTGTATATACACATTTAGCAGTCGGTATTGAGTTGCTTCAAATCATTAACATCAAATATTTAAGTTAATTAGCCTTCTTCATCTTATCGAAGTTGACATAAAGCCATAACGGCAGTGCATTTGGAAGAATTCGACAATCTTATATTCAGGTATAAAGTCGATTTTCTTGTATATACACATTTAGCAGTCGGTGTTGAGTTGCTTCAAATCATTAACATCAAATATTTAAGTTAATTAGCCTTCTTCATCTTATCGAAGTTGACATAAAGCCATAACGGCAGTGCATTTGGAAGAATTCGACAATCTTATATTCAGGTATAAAGTCGATTTTCTTGTATATACACATTTAGCAGTCGGTATTGAGTTGCTTCAAATCATTAACATCAAATATTTAAGTTAATTAGCCTTCTTCATCTTATCGAAGTTGACATAAAGCCATAACGGCAGTGCATTTGGAAGAATTCGACAATCTTATATTCAGGTATAAAGTCGATTTTCTTGTATATACACATTTAGCAGTCGGTATTGAGTTGCTTCAAATCATTAACATCAAATATTTAAGTTAATTAGCCTTCTTCATCTTATCGAAGTTGACATAAAGCCATAACGGCAGTGCATTTGGAAGAATTCGACAATCTTATATTCAGGTATATAAAGTCGATTTTCTTGTATATACACATTTAGCAGTCGGTATTGAGTTGCTTCAAATCATTAACATCAAATATTTAAGTTAATTAGCCTTCTTCATCTTATCGAAGTTGACATAAAGCCATAACGGCAGTGCATTTGGAAGAATTCGACAATCTTATATTCAGGTATAAAGTCGATTTTCTTGTATATACACATTTAGCAGTCGGTATTGAGTTGCTTCAAATCATTAACATCAAATATTTAAGTTAATTAGCCTTCTTCATCTTATCGAAGTTGACATAAAGCCATAACGGCAGTGCATTTGGAAGAATTCGACAATCTTATATTCAGGTATAAAGTCGATTTTCTTGTATATACACATTTAGCAGTCGATATTGAGTTGCTTTCAATCATTAACATCAAATATTTATAAGTTAATTAGCCTTCTTCATCTTATCGAAGTTGACATAAAGCCATAACGGCAGTGCATTTGGAAGAATTCGACAATCTTATATTCAGGTATAAAGTCGATTTTCTTGTATATACACATTTAGCAGTCGATATTGAGTTGCTTTCAATCATTAACATGTTAATTAGCCTTCTTCATCTTATCGAAGTTGACATAAAGCCATAACGGCAGTGCATTTGAAAGAATTCGACAATCTTATATTCAGATATAAAGTCGATTTTCTTGTATATACACATTTAGCAGTCGGTATTGAGTTGCTTCAAATCATTAACATCAAATATTTAAGTTAATTAGCCTTCTTCATCTTATCGAAGTTGACATAAAGCCATAACGGCAGTGCATTTGGAAGAATTCGACAATCTTATATTCAGGTATAAAGTCGATTTTCTTGTATATACACATTTAGCAGTCGGTATTGAGTTGCTTCAAATCATTAACATCAAATATTTAAGTTAATTAGCCTTCTTCATCTTATCGAAGTTGACATAAAGCCATAACGGCAGTGCATTTGGAAGAATTCGACAATCTTATATTCAGGTATAAAGTCGATTTTCTTGTATATACACATTTAGCAGTCGATATTGAGTTGCTTCAAATCATTAACATCAAATATTTAAGTTAATTAGCCTTCTTCATCTTATCGAAGTTGACATAAAGCCATAACGGCAGTGCATTTGGAAGAATTCGACAATCTTATATTCAGGTATAAAGTCGATTTTCTTGTATATACACATTTAGCAGTCGGTGCTGAGTTGCTTCAAATCATTAACGTCAAATATTTAAGTTAATTAGCCTTCTTCATCTTTTCGAAGTTGATATAAAGCCATAACGGCAGTGCATTTGGAAGAATTCGACAATCTTATATTCAGGTATAAAGTCGATTTTCTTGTATATACACATTTAACAGTCGGTATTGAGATGCTTCAAATCATTAACATCAAATATTTAAGTTAATTAGCCTTCTTCATCTTATCGAAGTTGACATAAAGCCATAACGGCAGTGCATTTGGAAGAATTCGACAATCTTATATTCAGGTATAAAGTCGATTTTCTTGTATATACACATTTAGCAGTCGGTATTGAGTTGCTTTCAAATCATTAACATCAAATATTTAAGTTAATTAGCCTTCTTCATCTTATCGAAGTTGACATAAAGCCATAACGGCAGTGCATTTGGAAGAATTCGACAATCTTATATTCAGGTATAAAGTCGATTTTCTTGTATATACACATTTAGCAGTCGGTGCTGAGTTGCTTCAAATCATTAACATCAAATATTTAAGTTAATTAGCCTTCTTCATCTTATCGAAGTTGACATAAAGCCATAACGGCAGTGCATTTGGAAGAATTCGACAATCTTATATTCAGGTATAAAGTCGATTTTCTTGTATATACACATTTAGCAGTCGATATTGAGTTGCTTCAAATCATTAACATCAAATATTTAAGTTAATTAGCCTTCTTCATCTTATCGAAGTTGACATAAAGCCATAACGGCAGTGCATTTGGAAGAATTCGACAATCTTATATTCAGGTATAAAGTCGATTTTCTTGTATATACACATTTAGCAGTCGGTGCTGAGTTGCTTCAAATCATTAACGTCAAATATTTAAGTTATTAGCCTTATTCATCTTATCGAAGTTGACATAAAGCCATAACGGCAGTGCATTTGGAAGAATTCGACAATCTTATATTCAGGTATAAAGTCGATTTTCTTGTATATACTTATTTAACAGTCGGTATTGAGTTGCTTCAAATCATTAACATCAAATATTTAAAATATCTAGTCTTCTTCATCTTATCGAAGTTGACATAAAGCCATAACGGCAGTGAATTTGGAAGAATTCGACAATCTTTTAATTCAGGTATAAAGTCGATTTTCTTGTATATACACATTCCGCAGTCAGAATTGAGTTGCTCCAAATCATTCTTCTTCTTCTTCTTCTTAATTGGCGTAGACACCGCTTACGCGATTATAGCCGAATTAACAACAGCGCGCCAGTCGTTTCTTCTTTTCGCTGCGTGGCGCCAATTGGATATTCCAAGCGAAGCCAGGTCCTTCTCCACTTGGTCCTTCCAACGGAGTGGAGGTCTTCCTCTTCCTCTGCTTCCCCCGGCGGGTACTGCTTCGAATACTTTCAGAGCTGGAGTGTTTTCATCCATCCGGACAACGTGACCTAGCCAGCGTAGCCGCTGTCTTTTAATTCGCTGAACTATGTCAATGTCGTCATATATCTCGTACAGCTCATCGTTCCATCGGATGCGATATTCGCCGTGGCCAATGCGCAAAGGACCATAAATCTTTCGCAGAATTTTTCTCTCGAAAACTCGTAACGTCGACTCATCGGTTGCTGTCATCGCCCAAGCCTCTGCACCATATAGCAGGACGGGAATTATGAGCGACTTATAGAGTTTTGCTTTTGTTCGTCGAGAGAGGACTTAACTTTTCAATTGCCTACTCAGTCCGAAGTAGCACCTGTTGGCAAGAGCAATCCTGCGTTGGATTTCCAGGCTGACATTATTAGTGGTGTTAATGCTGGTTCCTAAATAGACGAAATTATCTACAACTTCAAAGTTATGACTGTCAACAGTGACGTGAGAGCCAAGTCGCGAGTGCGACGACTGTTTGTTTGATGAGAGGAGATATTTCGTTTTGCCCTCGTTCACTACCAGACCCATTTTCTGTGCTTCCTTGTCCAGCCTAGAGAAAGCAGAACTAACGGCGCGGGTGTTGAGGCCGATGATATCAATATCGTCGGCATACGCCAACAGCTGTACACTCTTATAGAAGATGGTACCTTCTCTGTTTAGTTCTGCAGCTCGAACTATTTTCTCCAGGAGCAGGTTGAAGAAGTCGCACGATAGGGAGTCGCCTTGTCTGAAACCTCGTTTGGTATCGAACGGCTCGGAGAGGTCCTTCCCGATCCTGACGGATCTTTTCGTGTTGTTCAACGTCAGTTTACACAGCCGTATTAGTTTTGCGGGGATACCAAATTCAGACATCGCGGCATAAAGGCAGCTCCTTTTCGTGCTGTCGAAAGCAGCTTTGAAATCGACGAAGAGGTGGTGTGTGTCGATTCTCCTTTCACGGGTCTTTTCCAAGATTTGGCGCATGGTGAATATCTGGTCGGTTGTTGATTTTCCAGGTCTGAAGCCACACTGATAAGGTCCAATCAGTTTGTTGACGGTGGGCTTTAATCTTTCACACAATACGCTCGATAGAACCTTATATGCGATGTTGAGGAGGCTAATCCCACGGTAGTTGGCGCAGATTGTGGGGTCTCCTTTTTTATGGATTGGGCATAGCACACTTAAATTCCAATCGTTGGGCATGCCCTCGTCCGACCATATTTTACAAAGAAGCTGATGCATGCTCCCTATTAGTTCTTCGCCGCCGTGTTTGAATAGCTCGGCCGGTAGTCCGTCGGCCCCTGCCGCTTTGTTGTTCTTGAGGCGGGCAATTGCTATTCGAACTTCTTCATGGTCGGGTAATGGAACGTCTGCTCCATCGTCATCGATTGGGGAATCGGGTTCTCCTTCTCCTGGTGTTGTGGGTTCACTGCCATTCAGCAGGCTGGAGAAGTGTTCCCTCCATAATTTAACTATGCTCTGGGCATCAGTGACTAGATCACCTTTGGGGGTTCTACAAGAGTATGCTCCGGTCTTGAAACCTTCTGTAAGCCGCCGCATTTTTTCGTAGAATTTTCGAGCATTACCCCTGTCGGCCAGCTTATCAAGCTCTTCGTACTCACGCATTTCGGCCTCTTTCTTCTTCTGTCTGCAAATGCGTCTCGCTTCCCTCTTCAACTCTCGGTATCTATCCCATCCCGCACGTGTAGTGGTCGATCGTAACGTTGCGAGGTAGGCAGCCTGTTTTCTCTCCGCTGCGACACGGCACTCTTCGTCGTACCAGCTGTTCTTTTGCATTTTCCGAAAACCAATGGTTTCGGTTGCAGCTGTACGTAAGGAGTTTGAAATGCCGTCCCACAGTTCCCTTATACCGAGTTGTTGACGAGTGCTCTCAGAGAGCAGGAGTGCAAGCCGAGTAGAGAATCGTTCGGCTGTCTGTTGTGATTGCAGCTTTTCGACGTCGAACCTTCCTTGTGTTTGTTGGCGTGCGTTTTTTGCTGCACAGAGGCGAGTGCGAATCTTAGCTGCAACAAGATAGTGGTCCGAGTCGATGTTAGGACCTCGGAGCGCACGCACATCTAAAACACTGGAGACGTGTCTTCCATCTATCACAACATGATCGATCTGGTTGGTAGTTTTTCGACTCGGAGACAGCCAGGTACCTTGATGAATCTTCTTGTGCTGGAATCTAGTACTACAGATAACCATATTTGGGGCCCTGGCGAAGTCAATCTGCCTCAACCCATTTGGGGATGTTTCGTCGTGGAGGCTGAATTTACCGACCGTAGTGCCAAATATACCTTCTTTGCCCACCCTGGCGTTAAAGTCGCCAAGCACGATTTTGACATCGTGGCGGGGGCAGCTTCATAAGCGCGCTCCAAGCGCTCATAGAAGGCATCTTTGGTCACATCGTCCTTCTCTTCCGTCGGGGCGTGGGCGCAAATCAGCGATATGTTGAAGAACCTCGCTTTGATGCGGATTGTGGCTAGACGTTCATTCACCGGAGTGAATGATAGTACTCGGCGACGGAGTCTCTCTCCCACCACGAATCCAACACCAAACTTGCGCTCCTTTATATGGCCACTGTAGTAAATGTCACAAGGACCTACTCGTCTCTGTCCTTGTCCCGTCCATCGCATTTCTTGGACGGCGGTGATGTCAGCCTTTATTTTTGCGAGGACATCAACCAGCTGGGCAGCGGCACCTTCCCAATTAAGGGTCCGGACATTCCAGGTGCATGCCCTTAAATCGTAGTCCTTATTCCGTTTGCCATGGTCGTCATCAAAAGGGGGGTCTCTCATCCGAGGCTGTTTTAACATTTTCATTGGTATTGTTTTTTTACGTGGCGGGTCCCAAGCCCAGCGCACAACCCTTGTAGGGAATGTTTCGCCTTCTCACTTTAGCTCGCCTTCGAACGGATGTTCTTAGGCTACCCAGAGGATACTTGGTCAAAGACCAAGAAGAGTAAAAGAATCGTTTCTGGCCACTCCCAAGTGAATGGCGATCAGAGAACTTTCCTCACTTGCGTGAACTTCTACACATGACTCCATCCTCCCATCAAATATTTAAGTTAATTAGCCTTCTACATCTTATCGAAGTTGACATAAAGCCATAACGGCAGTGCATTTGGAAGAACTCGACAATCTTATATTCAGGTATAAAGTCGATTTTCTTGTATATACACATTTAGCAGTCGGTATTGAGTTGCTTCAAATCATTAACATCAAATATTTAAGTTAATTAGCCTTCTTCATCTTATCGAAGTTGACATAAAGCCATAACGGCAGTGCATTTGGAAGAATTCGACAATCTTATATTCAGGTATAAAGTCGATTTTCTTGTATATACACATTTAGCAGTCGGTATTGAGTTGCTTCAAATCATTAACATCAAATATTTAAGTTAATTAGCCTTCTTCATCTTATCGAAGTTGACATAAAGCCATAACGGCAGTGCATTTGGAAGAATTCGACAATCTTATATTCAGGTATAAAGTCGATTTTCTTGTATATACACATTTAGCAGTCGGTGCTGAGTTGCTTCAAATCATTAACGTCAAATATTTAAGTTAATTAGCCTTCTTCACCTTATCGAAGTTGACATAAAGCCATAACGGCAGTGCATTTGGAAGAATTCGACAATCTTATATTCAGGTATAAAGTCGATTTTCTTGTATTTACACATTTAGCAGTCGATATTGAGTTGCTTTAAATCATTAACATCAAATATTAAAGTTAATTAGCCTTCTTCATCTTATCGAAGTTGACATAAAGCCATAACGGCAGTGCATTTGGAAGAATTCGACAATCTTATATTCAGGTATAAAGTCGATTTTCTTGTATATACACATTTAGCAGTCGGTATTGAGTTGCTTCAAATCATTAACATCAAATATTTAAGTTAATTAGCCTTCTTCATCTTATCGAAGTTGACATAAAGCCATAACGGCAGTGCATTTGGAAGAATTCGACAATCTTATATTCAGGTATAAAGTCGATTTTCTTGTATATACACATTTAGCAGTCGGTATTGAGTTGCTTCAAATCATTAACATCAAATATTTAAGTTAATTAGCCTTCTTCATCTTATCGAAGTTGACATAAAGCTATAACGGGAGTGCATTTGGAAGATTTCTACAATTTTATATTCAGATATTAAGTCGGTTTTCCCGTATATACACATTTAGCAGTCGGAATTGAGTTGCTTCAAATCATTAACATCAAATATTTAAGTTAATTAGCCTTCTTCATCTTATCGAAGTTGACATAAAGCCATAACGGCAGTGCATTTGGAAGAATTCGACAATCTTATATTCAGGTATAAAGTCGATTTTCTTGTATATACACATTTAGCAGTCGGTATTGAGTTGCTTCAAATCATTAACATCAAATATTTAAGTTAATTAGCCTTCTTCATCTTATCGAAGTTGACATAAAGCCATAACGGCAGTGCATTTGGAAAAATTCTACAATCTTATATTCAGATATAAAGTCGATTTTCTTGTATATACACATTTAACAGTCGGTATTGAGTTGCTTCAAATCATTAACATCAAATATTTAAGTTAATTAGCCTTCTTCATCTTATCGAAGTTGACATAAAGCCATAACGGCAGTGCATTTGGAAGAATTCGACAATCTTATATTCAGGTATAAAGTCGATTTTCTTGTATATACACATTTAGCAGTCGATATTGAGTTGCTTCAAATCATTAACATCAAATATTTAAGTTAATTAGCCTTCTTCATCTTATCGAAGTTGACATAAAGCCATAACGGCAGTGCATTTGGAAGAATTCGACAATCTTATATTCAGGTATAAAGTCGATTTTCTTGTATATACACATTTAGCAGTCGATATTGAGTTGCTTCAAATCATTAACATCAAATATTAAAGTTAATTAGCCTTCTTCATCTTATCGAAGTTGACATAAAGCCATAACGGCAGTGCATTTGGAAGAATTCGACAATCTTATATTCAGGCACAAAGGCGATTTTCTTGTATATACACATTTAGCAGTCGGTGCTGAGTTGCTTCAAATCATTAACATCAAATATTTAAGTTAATTAGCCTTCTTCATCTTATCGAAGTTGACATAAAGCCATAACGGCAGTGCATTTGGAAGAATTCGACAATCTTATATTCAGGTATAAAGTCGATTTTCTTGTATATACACATTTAGCAGTCGGTATTGAGTTGCTTCAAATCATTAACATCAAATATTTAAGTTAATTAGCCTTCTTCATCTTATCGAAGTTGACATAAAGCCATAACGGCAGTGCATTTGGAAGAATTCGACAATCTTATATTCAGGTATAAAGTCGATTTTCTTGTATATACACATTTAGCAGTCGGTGTTGAGTTGCTTCAAATCATTAACATCAAATATTTAAGTTAATTAGCCTTCTTCATCTTATCGAAGTTGACATAAAGCCATAACGGCAGTGCATTTGGAAGAATTCGACAATCTTATATTCAGGTATAAAGTCGATTTTCTTGTATATACACATTTAGCAGTCGGTGTTGAGTTGCTTCAAATCATTAACATCAAATATTTAAGTTAATTAGCCTTCTTCATCTTATCGAAGTTGACATAAAGCCATAACGGCAGTGCATTTGGAAGAATTCGACAATCTTATATTCAGGTATAAAGTCGATTTTCTTGTATATACACATTTAGCAGTCGATATTGAGTTGCTTCAAATCATTAACATCAAATATTTAAGTTAATTAGCCTTCTTCATCTTATCGAAGTTGACATAAAGCCATAACGGCAGTGCATTTGGAAGAACTCGACAATCTTATATTCAAATATAAAGTCGATTTTCTTGTATATACACATTTAGTAGTCGGTGCTGAGTTGCTTCAAATAATTAACGTCAAATATTTAAGTTAATTAGCCTTCTTCATCTTATCGAAGTTGACATAAAGCCATAACGGCAGTGCATTTGGAAGAATTCGACAATCTTATATTCAGGTATAAAGTCGATTTTCTTGTATATACTCATTTAACAGTCGGTATTGAGTTGCTTCAAATCATTAACATCAAATATTTAAAATAATTAGTCTTCTTCATCTTATCGAAGTTGACATAAAGCCATAACGGCAGTGCATTTGGAAGAATTCGACAATCTTTTATTCAGGTATAAAGTCGATTTTCTTGTATATACACATTCAGCAGTCAGAATTGAGTTGCTTCAAATCATTAACATCAAATATTTAAGTTAATTAGCCTTCTTCATCTTATCGAAGTTGACATAAAGCCATAACGGCAGTGCATTTGGAAGAATTCGACAATCTTATATTCAGGTATAAAGTCGATTTTCTTGTATATACACATTTAGCAGTCGGTATTGAGTTGCTTCAAATCATTAACATCAAATATTTAAGTAAATTAGCCTTCTTCATCTTATCGAAGTTGACATAAAGCCATAACGGCAGTGCATTTGGAAGAATTCGACAATCTTATATTCAGGTATAAAGTCGATTTTCTTGTATATACACATTTAGCAGTCGGTGCTTAGTTGCTTCAAATCATTAGCATCAAATACTTAAGTCAATTAGCCTTCTTCATCTTATCGAAGTTGACATAAAGCCATAACGGCAGTGCATTTGGAAGAATTCGTCAATCTTATATTCAGGTATAAAGTCGATTTTCTTGTATATACACATTTAGCAGTCGGTGCTGAGTTGCTTCAAATCATTAACGTCAAATATTTAAGTTAATTAGCCTTCTTCATCTTATCGAAGTTGACATAAAGCCATAACGGCAGTGCATTTGGAAGAACTCGACAATCTTATATTCAGATATAAAGTCGATTTTCTTGTATATACACATTTAGCAGTCGGTATTGAGTTGCTTCAAATCATTAACATCAAATATTTAAGTTAATTAGCCTTCTTCATCTTATCGAAGTTGACATAAAGCCATAACGGCAGTGCATTTGGAAGAATTCGACAATCTTATATTCAGGTATAAAGTCGATTTTCTTGTATATACACATTTAGCAGTCGATATTGAGTTGCTTTAAATCATTAACATCAAATATTAAAGTTAATTAGCCTTCTTCATCTTATCGAAGTTGACATAAAGCCATAACGGCAGTGCATTCGGAAGAACTCGACAATCTTATATTCAGATATAAAGTCGATTTTCTTGTATATACACATTTAGCAGTCGGTGCTGAGTTGCTTCAAATCATTAACATCAAATATTTAAGTTAATTAGCCTTCTTCATCTTATCGAAGTTGACATAAAGCCATAACGGCAGTGCATTTGGAAGAATTCGACAATCTTATATTCAGGTATAAAGTCGATTTTCTTGTATATACACATTTAGCAGTCGGATATTGAGTTGCTTCAAATCATTAACATCAAATATTTAAGTTAATTAGCCTTCTTCATCTTATCGAAGTTGACATAAAGCCATAACGGCAGTGCATTTGGAAGAATTCGACAATCTTATATTCAGGTATAAAGTCGATTTTCTTGTATATACACATTTAGCAGTCGAATTGAGTTGCTTCAAATCATTAACATCAAATATTTAAGTTAATTAGCCTTCTTCATCTTATCGAAGTTGACATAAAGCCATAACGGCAGTGCATTTGGAAGAATTCGACAATCTTATCTTCAGTCATAAAGCCGATTTTCTTGTAATTCGACAATCTTATATTCAGATATAAAGTCGATTTTCTTGTATATACACATTTAACAGTCGGTATTGAGTTGCTTCAAATCATTAACATCAAATATTTAAGTTAATTAGCCTTCTTCATCTTATCGAAGTTGACATAAAGCCATAACGGCAGTGCATTTGGAAGAATTCGACAATCTTATATTCAGGTATAAAGTCGATTTTCTTGTATATACACATTTAACAGTCGGTATTGAGTTGCTTCAAATCATTAACATCAAATATTTAAGTTAATTAGCCTTCTTCATCTTATCGAAGTTGACATAAAGCCATAACGGCAGTGCATTTGGAAGAATTCGACAATCTTATATTCAGGTATAAAGTCGATTTTCTTGTATATACACATTTAGCAGTCGGTGTTGAGTTGCTTCAAATCATTAACATCAAATATTTAAGTTAATTAGCCTTCTTCATCTTATCGAAGTTGACATAAAGCCATAACGGCAGTGCATTTGGAAGAATTCGACAATCTTATATTCAGGTATAAAGTCGATTTTCTTGTATATACACATTTAGCAGTCGGTATTGAGTTGCTTCAAATCATTAACATCAAATATTTAAGTTAATTAGCCTTCTTCATCTTATCGAAGTTGACATAAAGCCATAACGGCAGTGCATTTGGAAGAATTCGACAATCTTATATTCAGGTATAAAGTCGATTTTCTTGTAAATAAACATTTAGCAGTCGGTGTTGAGTTGCTTCAAATCATTAACATCAAATATTTAAGTTAATTAGCCTTCTTCATCTTATCGAAGTTGACATAAAGCCATAACGGCAGTGCATTTGGAAGAATTCGACAATCTTATATTCAGGTATAAAGTCGATTTTCTTGTATATACACATTTAGCAGTCGGTGTTGAGCTGCTTCAAATCATTAACATCAAATATTTAAGTTAATTAGCCTTCTTCATCTTATCGAAGTTGACATAAAGCCATAACGGCAGTGCATTTGGAAGAATTCGACAATCTTATATTCAGGTATAAAGTCGATTTTCTTGTATATACACATTTAGCAGTCGATATTGAGTTGCTTCAAATCATTAACATCAAATATTAAAGTTAATTAGCCTTCTTCATCTTATCGAAGTTGACATAAAGCCATAACGGCAGTGCATTTGGAAGAACTCGACAATCTTATGTTTAGATATAAAGTCGATTTTCTTACATATTCACATTTAGCAGTCGGTGCTGAGTTGCTTCAAATCATTAACATCAAATATTTAAGTTAATTAGCCTTCTTCATCTTATCGAAGTTGACATAAAGCCATAACGGCAGTGCATTTGGAAGAATTCGACAATCTTATATTCAGGTATAAAGTCGATTTTCTTGTATATACACATTTAGCAGTCGTATTGAGTTGCTTCAAATCATTAACATCAAATATTTAAGTTAATTAGCCTTCTTCATCTTATCGAAGTTGACATAAAGCCATAACGGCAGTGCATTTGGAAGAATTCGACAATCTTATATTCAGGTATAAAGTCGATTTTCTTGTATATACACATTTAGCAGTCGGTGTTGAGTTGCTTCAAATCATTAACATCAAATGTTTAAGTTTATTAGCCTTCTTCATCTTATCGAAGTTGACATAAAGCCATAACGGCAGTGCATTTGGAAGAATTCGACAATCTTATATTCAGGTATAAAGTCGATTTTCTTGTATATATACACATTTAGCAGTCGATATTGTGTTGCTTTAAATCATTAACATCAAATATTAAAGTTAATTAGCCTTCTTCATCTTATCGAAGTTGACATAAAGCCATAACGGCAGTGCATTTGGAAGAATTCGACAATCTTATATTCAGGTATAAAGTCGATTTTCTTGTATATACACATTTAGCAGTCGATATTGAGTTGCTTCAAATCATTAACATCAAATATTTAAGTTAATTAGCCTTCTTCATCTTATCGAAGTTGACATAAAGCCATAACGGCAGTGCATTTGGAAGAATTCGACAATCTTATATTCAGGTATAAAGTCGATTTTCTTGTATATACACATTTAGCAGTCGATATTGAGTTGCTTCAAATCATTAACATCAAATATTTAAGTTAATTAGCCTTCTTCATCTTATCGAAGTTGACATAAAGCCATAACGGCAGTGCATTTGGAAGAATTCGACAATCTTATATTCAGGTATAAAGTCGATTTTCTTGTATATACACATTTAACAATCGATATTGAGTTTCTTCAAATCATTAACATCAAATATTTAAGTAAATTAGCCTTCTTCATCTTATCGAAGTTGACATAAAGCCATAATGGCAGTGCATTTGGAAGAATTCGACAATCTTATATTCAGGAATAAAGTCGATTTTCTTGTATATACACATTTAGCAGTCGGTATTGAGTTGCTTCAAATCATTAACATCAAATATTTAAATTAATTAGCCTTCTTCATCTTATCGAAGTTGACATGAAGCCATAACGGCAGTGCATTTGGAAGAATTCGACAATCTTATCTTCAGTCATAAAGCCGATTTTCTTGTATATACAAATTTAGTAGTCGGTATTGAGTTGCTTCAAATCATTAACATCAAATATTTAAGTTAATTAGCTTCTTCATCTTATCGAAGTTGACATAAAGCCATAACGCAGCAGTGCATTTGGAAGAATTCGACAATCTTATATTCAGGTATAAAGTCGATTTTCTTTGTATATACACATTTAGCAGTCGATATTGAGTTGCTTTAAATCATTAACATCAAATATTTAAGTTAATTAGCCTTCTTCATCTTATCGAAGTTGACATAAAGCCATAACGGCAGTGCATTTGGAAGAATTCGACAATCTTATATTCAGGTATAAAGTCGATTTTCTTGTATATACATTTAGCAGTCGGTGTTGAGTTGCTTCAAATCATTAACATCAAATATTTAAAACAATTAGCCTTCTTCATCTTATCGAAGTTGACATAAAGCCATAACGGCAGTGCATTTGGAAGAATTCGACAATCTTATATTCAGGTATAAAGTCGATTTTCTTGTATATACACATTTAGCAGTCGAATTGAGTTGCTTCAAATCATTAACATCAAATATTTAAGTTAATTAGCCTTCTTCATCTTATCGAAGTTGACATAAAGCCATACCGGCAGGGCATTTGGAAGAATTCGACAATCTTATATTCAGGTATAAAGTCGATTTTGTTGTCTATACACATTTAGCAGTCGGTGTTGAGTTTATTCAAATCATTAACATCAAATATTTAAGTAAATTAGCCTTCTTCATCTTATCGAAGTTGACATAAAGCCATAACGGCAGTGCATTTGGAAGAATTCGACAATCTTATATTCAGGTATAAAGTCGATTTTCTTGTATATACACATTTAGCAGTCAGGTGTTGAGTTGCTTCAAATCATTAACATCAAATATTTAAGTTAATTAGCCTTCTTCATCTTATCGAAGTTGACATAAAGCCATAACGGCAGTGCATTTGGAAGAATTCGACAATCTTTGATTCAGATATAAAGTCGATTTTCTTGTATATACACATTTACCAGTCGGTAGTGATTTGCTTTAAATCATTAACATCAAATATTAAAGTTAATTAGCTTTTGGAAGAATTCGACAATCTTATATTCAGGTATAAAGTCGATTTTCTTGTATATACACATTTAGCAGTCGGTGTTGAGTTGCTTCAAATCATTAACATCAAATATTTAAGTTATTAGCTTTCATATTCAGATATAAAGTCATAACGGCAGATTTTTCTTGTATATTTTCTTGTATATACATTTAGCAGTCGGTATTGAGTTGCTTCAAATCATTAACATCAAATATTTAAGTTTATTAGCCTTCTTCATCTTATCGAAGTTGACATAAAGCCATAACGGCAGTGCATTTGGAAGAACTCGACAATCTTATATTCAGATATAAAGTCGATTTTCTTGTATATACACATTTAACAGTCGGTATTGAGTTGCTTCAAATCATTAACATCAAATATTTAAGTTAATTAGCCTTCTTCATCTTATCGAAGTTGACATAAAGCCATAACGGCAGTGCATTTGGAAGAATTCGACAATCTTATATTCAGGTATAAAGTCGATTTTCTTGTATATTCACATTTAGCAGTCGGAGTTGAGTTGCTTTAAATCATTAACATCAAATATTAAAGTTTATTAGCCTTCTTCATCTTATCGAAGTTGACATAAAGCCATAACGGCAGTGCATTTGGAAGAATTCGACAATCTTATATTCAGGTATAAAGTCGATTTTCTTGTATATACACATTTAGCAGTCGGTGTTGAGTTGCTTCAAATCATTAACATCAAATATTTAAGTTAATTAGCCTTCTTCATCTTATCGAAGTTGACATAAAGCCATAACGGCAGTGCATTTGGAAGAATTCGACAATCTTATATTCAGGTATAAAGTCGATTTTCTTGTATATACACATTTTAGCAGTCGGTGTTGAGTTGCTTCAAATCATTAACATCAAATATTTAAGAACTCGACAATCTTATATTCAGATATAAAGTCGATTTTCTTGTATATACACATTTAGTAGTCGGTGCTGAGTTGCTTCAAATCATTAACGTCAAATATTTAAGTTAATTAGCCTTCTTCATCTTATCGAAGTTGACATAAAGCCATAACGGCAGTGCATTTGGAAGAATTCGACAATCTTATATTCAGGTATAAAGTCGATTTTCTTGTATATACTCATTTAACAGTCGGTATTGAGTTGCTTCAAATCATTAACATCAAATATTTAAAATAATTAGTCTTCTTCATCTTATCGAAGTTGACATAAAGCCATAACGGCAGTGCATTTGGAAGAATTCGACAATCTTTTATTCAGGTATAAAGTCGATTTTCTTGTATATACACATTCAGCAGTCAGAATTGAGTTGCTTCAAATCATTAACATCAAATATTTAAGTTAATTAGCCTTTTACATCTTATCGAAGTTGACATAAAGCCATAACGGCAGAACATTTGGAAGAATTCGTCAATCTTATATTCAGGTATAAAGTCGATTTTCTTGTATATACACATTTAGCAGTCGGTATTGAGTTGCTTCAAATCATTAACATCAAATATTTAAGTAAATTAGCCTTCTGCATCTTATCGAAGTTGACATAAAGCCATAACTGCAGTGCATTTGGAAGAATTCGACAATCTTATATTCAGGTATAAAGTCGATTTTCTTGTATATACACATTTAGCAGTCGGTGCTGAGTTGCTTCAAATCATTAACGTCAAATATTTAAGTTAATTAGCCTTCTTCATCTTATCGAAGTTGACATAAAGCCATAACGGCAGTGCATTTGGAAGAATTCGACAATCTTATATTCAGGTATAAAGTCGATTTTCTTGTATATACACATTTAGCAGTCGGTGCTGAGTTGCTTCAAATCATTAACATCAAATATTTAAGTTAATTAGCCTTCTTCATCTTATCGAAGTTGACATAAAGCCATAACGGCAGTGCATTTGGAAGAATTCGACAATCTTATATTCAGGTATAAAGTCGATTTTCTTGTATATACACATTTAGCAGTCGGTGCTGAGTTGCTTCA
>NW_026090031.1:0-23016 GCF_024586455.1 Bactrocera neohumeralis | reverse complement strand
ACAACAAACCATTTGGCGTCGGGATCCGCCACTTTTAAAAATTTTTAGTCGCAACAATACACTGTTATGAACCAAACACACAGTCACTTGTTGCCGTAGAATAAAAATGAGAATTACAAACTGCGGCAAAACTACTCAAAACTAATTTTTCAGTACCTAAGTAACCGTACTATCCAGAGTGATTTTTAAAACGATAACTTTTTTAAAAAAAAAACGCATAAAATTTGCAAAATCTCATCGGTTCTTTATTTGAAACGTTAGATTGGTCCATGACATTTACTTTTTGAAGATAATTTCATTTAAATGTTGTTGTTGTTTTTCAGTGAATGGGCCCTAGAAAAGTTGGCAGAAAATCCGCTTTTTTATCGACAAATTTTGTTCAGCGATGAGGCTCATTTCTGGTTGAATGGCTACGTAAATAAGCAAAATTGCCGCATTTGGGGTGAAGAGCAACCAGAAGCCGTTCAAGAACTGCCCATGCATCCCGAAAAATGCACTGTTTGGTGTGGTTTGTACGCTGGTGGAATCATTGGACCGTATTTTTTCAAAGATGCTGTTGGACGCAACGTTACGGTGAATGGCGATCGCTATCGTTCGATGCTAACAAACTTTTTGTTGCCAAAAATGGAAGAACTGAACTTGGTTGACATGTGGTTTCAACAAGATGGCGCGCTACATGCCACACAGCTCGCGATTCTATGGCCATTTTTGAGGGAAAACTGGAGAACAATTCATCTCCAAGAAATGGACCCGTAAGTTGGCCACCAAGATCATGCGATTTAACGCCTTTAGACTATTTTTTGTGGGGCTACGTCAAGTCTAAAGTCTACAGAAATAAGCCAGCAACTATTCCAGCTTTGGAAGACAACATTTCCGAAGAAATTCGGGCTATTCCGGCCGAAATGCTCGAAAAAGTTGCCCAAAATTGGACTTTCGAATGGACCACCTAAGACGCAGCCGCGGTCAACATTTAAATGAAATTATCTTCAAAAAGTAAATGTCATGAACCAATCTAACGTTTCAAATAAAGAACCGATGATATTTTGCAAATTTTATGCGTTTTTTTTTTAAAAAAAAGTTATCAAGCTCTTAAAAAATCACCCGATACAATAAACTCATTACATTATTGACCTTCAGCCCGGTATATTGTCACACATGTAGTCGGAACTTAGACTTCGTTCACTACGCACGTCCTTATTCTCGAAATTGCAACAGGCGTTTTGTGTTGCGTGAAGGGAATTCTGGAAAATATTTGTTATGGATTTGGATAGGGATTAATTCAGTTTTTCAGAAAAACAATGAAATATAAAAAAAAGGAAACAATTTTTTTTTTTCATTTTTTAGAAATTAGTGTTTTTGTTGTAGTGTCTTGGGAGGTCGAGTTATGAATTAATTTTTTTACTAAACTACAGGGTTTCTTCTTACGTGCCCACTTCACTTTACATGACACTTACCACTTTCTTTCTCTCACTCATTTTTGAAGTAAAAACGCCCGGCCTACACAATTTTAGATTATTGGTTTATATTCAAATATTTTGATATACTTATATAACGATTAAAAATAACAAACTCGGTTTAATAAACGGGGGGCCTTTTCTGTAACTCGATTCGAAAATGTATTTTATTCGAAATTCGGATCTACTTTATCATTATGCGAAAATTGTGCCACCCTGTGCCAGAACAAATACGTACAATTTTCGTTTTTGATTTCTACAACTCAAAAGCTGACGAATATTTTATTCGAAAATTGGCTTGAAAATCCGAAAATCGAGTTACAGAATATAAAAAATCCGAATTCGAGTAAATTGTTTTTCGAATCGAGTTACAGAATAGGCCCCCTGGTGGTAAATAGTAAATGCGGCAGACGACGATCGAATAGACGAGGATCGAAAAGGCGACGTGCAGACTTCGAGTGCTGACCAAAAAAGAACTGAAGTGTTGAGATGATGACCCTTTTTGTTGAGTGGTACCCAGTGTGGTGTATATTTGCGTGTGTGGATGTGGGGTGCTCTTGCGTGTGGGGAGTGTTGATGTGTGGGTCCTGTTGGTATGTGGTTTCTGTATGTGTGGTGTAATGGAGTGTTGGCAGTGATGTGTCTTCGTGTTTGGCTGTGTTGAGGTGGTGGCTTATCTCATTTAGCCATCCCGGCCGCAGGCGAATATTCAGCCTAGCAGTCGCTGGAGTTGTTGAATTGTTGCCACTACGTTACTAAGCCCAGTGGTGTGGCGATATTGTGGCCTTTGGAACGGTGCGGAGTTGCTGCAATGCGTTGCGGACGTCATGGACAGGACTCAGGATACGCGGCGGTGTTTCGTTGTCGTACCGCTCGGTTTGTCTGTCTTGGTCTGGTATTGGCAGCTGGCCGACCTGCATCACATCGTGGGGTACGGTGAAGCAGCGTGTGATGTGGTCTGCCACTCGTGTGGCACAAATCAGCGGAAGCACACTCCTGCGTCACATGTGTGTGCGACAATCAGTTGAGGCAGTGCTCATGTGCCTGGGTGACCCACTGACGTTGTGTCGGTGACACTCCTTTATAGAAACCACAGTGCTGTTGCCGGTGTTTCCGGTGACATAGAGGGCATCGGAGGCGACGCGGTTCGGCTTGGGCCGATGTCGTTGATGGGACTGCTCGTAAGCAACTACCAGAAACGGTGGTCGATGCAGTAGCATTGGTTGGGCGGGGCGTAGGAATAGGACCAGTTCATGCCACGTTGGTGTTGATATGGTAGGCATGTCCACGTCCATATTGATCTCTGTAAAAAATGGGATTTGAATATATATGGTAGTATATAAATAGAATGGGCGAGTGCCACGTTCTGTGGCATGACCGGGTCGTCATATTGACTGATCATTTCTTTAATAATATTGTTATTTTTTTAACGGTTTGTTGCGGTCTGCGATTTCATTGATTTATTTGAATTGCTTTTCGTTGTTGTTGCACCTGTAACAGTGAAAGGCAGAGCAAAGTTGCAGCGTTCCGATGAAAGTTCTGCCATAATCTGCGTCCTCATTTTCTGTTTATGCATGGTGCACGAAAATGCATCTTTTCATTTGAGGCTTAAATCGGGGAATATAGAACTCTTGGCGAATTATATGTTGCATTAGGCGATGTTCAGCGTGCAACATTAGTATGTGTATATATTTGAGGAGCAATGTGGCAAGTCGAGACTCCTCTGGTATTATTACAGGATGGCGTTCATTTTATGGCTTGAAGTTGGCAAGACGACCATTAGCACGAAGCAGACCTTTCGTATCCAGAAATGGATTTAGTACTAAGAATTAGTTCTTTCTCATTCATTTCACATCTCGCACTTGAAGTGGCGCGACTGAGTATCATTGAAAAGAGCGGCCTTTGTCTTTTCTAGGTCTTGGGCGTACAGCGTGGGTTTTCCCTTCACTCTTATTTTGAGTCGCTTGATGAAATTGAACATGTAAGCGATTACCCTGAGTGCTCGGGGGTATGATGAAAATTGTTCAAGGATGTCAGTATCATCCAATGCCGTGTGAAAGGAGCCGATTTTTCGACTTTCTGGAGCAATTATGTTGCGCATAGGCGATCGTGGCCAAGAATCGGGAGATTCTGTTAACCATCGAGAACCATTCCACCAAAGAGTGGTGGTGGCAAGGTGCAGAGACTTGCACCCCTTGAACCTAGATCGGCAGGATTGTCAGCACTGGCTACTTGTCGCCAAGTGGCTGATCCCACTAGGTCAAGGAGATACAATTTATATTTTGCCATATTTAGATGCATTTGCACCATGGGTATTAGCTTGGCTAGTACTAGTGCACCACATAGTTCCAGTCTTGGCAGGCTTAATGTTTTTAGTGGAGGCCCCTTTGCCTTGGCTACTAGTAGGTGACTGGTGATTGCTGTGTCGGATTGTGTGCGCACATAGATGGTGGCATAATATGCCTTTTCAGAGGCGTCACAGCCATGTAGTTCGACTTTGTGCTCTGGGGCATAATTTATCCATTGTGGGATTTGTATCTGTGAGATATTTTTCAGATTGCCCGCGAACTGGGACCACTTTTCTAAACGAAGTGGTTTAGTCTAGTCACAATTCTTGTATTAGAATTTTTGCTTGTATCATAATTGGCCAAATCCATCCTGTGGGGACGAAAAGTTTTGCCACCGAGGATAAAATTTGCCTCTTTGTTATAGCTGATAGTGCGGATATTGACTCATTAGGGTGTGAAAACTGGTCAAATGTCGCATTCGATTGTATCCCCAAAGTTTTTGTTGTGCTTTCCTTTTCGAATTTAAGGAATTTATTGTCGAAAAGAGTTTCTTTAGGTATGTCCTTTAAAATATTAGGGTAGTTCGCCGTTATCTTTTTTACTGGACACCCTACTGTATTTAGAGCCTGTGTCAGTTCGTGGAGTGTACGAATGGCTAGGTATGGGGCACAATATACGCCAAAGGTAACTTTTATTAATTTAAAGTTGCGTGGTGGACTATTGGGAGATTTTCGGAAAATAGTTCGCTGAAAATCTCGATTATCTTTATGTACCACTATTTAACGATAAATTTTTTCGAAATCCCCATTGCAAACGTATTTGTATATACGCCAGTTTAATATGAGGAGCATTAAATCCGGCTGAAGCGTGGGTCCTGTAAATAAAATGTCATTCAGAGAATTCCCCGAACTTGAGGATTTTGATGCATTAAAGACAACTCTTACCTCTGTGGTTTTTTTGTCTTGCCTTATTACTGCATTATGTGGCAGGTAAAAATAATAGTATTTACTTTTTATAATTTTTTCGCCAGGGCTGTCTTCCTCCATGTAGTCTAAATGGAGCTCTTCTAAGTAGGTTTTTTTCCATACTTAAAAACTGTTGGATAGCAGAAGTGCGGGAATGACCTAAGGCGAGTGTGTGGGCAAATTCTGGCTTAAGTGGTAGTCTTACGACGTACCGGCCAGTATCTATTGTCTTACCGTTGTGGATTTGTGAAAATCTTCACAATATCGATCTTCAGGGTTTGTGACTAATATGAGGGGGAGTTCTTCTAACTCTTAAATTTCTTCAGTTGTGTATTGAGGTACTCGTGCTCCTCAATGCTCGATGGAAACCACTGCTGTGAGGAATAATACACTGCTTTGGTTTTCGCTGTGTACCGTCTGAATTTTTGGAACGAAGTTCCTTACGGCAGGCTTGGAGAAGATAGGAATTTTGCTGCGGGACCTAACTGAAAAAAAGTTATAGTAAAACCGTAAGAAAAAACCCGTAAGAAATAACCCGTAAGAAATAACCCGTAAGAAATAACCCGTTAGAAATAACCCGTAAGAAATAACCCGTAAGAAAAAGACTGTAAGATCGCTAGTTATAGCCTACCTTTAGGTTTTGCAGAATAATTAGGCATGAAAACCTGTAACATTATTGTGTATGTCAAATCTGTCAAATATTAAAATACAGACGTTTTTATGGACACTGTTATTTTGACAGCTGCACGACTACACGACTGCAGGCCGACAGTTGTCGTTCCCGCTAACTTGATAGTGTAAACACAATGGCTACGACAGACTGCAAACTACATCTGTCAAATATTAAAATACACACGTTCTTATGGGCAGTGTTATTTTGACAGCTGCACAACTACACGACTGCAGCCCGACAGTTGTCGTTCTCGCTAACTTCAATTTGCTCCTATTTTTGCCAACGACAGTAGAGTTAACAGTAGAATGGAAGATAGAAAGAGGAGGTAGAGTGGTGATGCCACTAATATGTATAAAATAGCTATATTATAGCTTTATTATATCATTTGTAATAACAATTGGTAATTTAAAGCAAAAATATTGACCTATTTACTTATTTTTTGCATAAAAAATTTCACTTTGAACAAAATATTAAAATTTCATTGAAGTGAAAGGTATTAGTATGGCCACAACGAAATTGTGTACATACAAAATGGACAACTGCGTTGTTTTGTGTACATGCCGGCCATTGTGTTGTTGTTGCTTCTCAAAATGTACATGTAGTAATATGAACAACGACGTTTTCAGTTCACTGTCGTGCCGCTGCAGTCTGTCGTAGCCATTGTGTTTACACTATGAATATTTTCTATATTTGCCAACGGCAGTAGGACGACAGTAGAGTTGACAGTAGAATGGAAGATAGAAAGAGGAGGTAGGAGTGGTGATGCCACTAATATGTAAAATGCAAAATTATTCACAGCTCAAACAAACTTGACGTTATTTTACAAATAAAAGCATAAAATAGCTCTATTATATCATTTGTAAAAACAATTGATAATTTAACACAAAAAAATATTTACCTATTTTCAGTGGCGTAGCTAGGGGCCGTCGCCCCGGGCGCAATGTCTTGGGGGCGGCAAAACGATCTTCGCTGTTTTTTAATATTCATAAAAATACTTCAACAAATTTTTTTACAAAATTTATTATAAAAGATAAAGAGTTGTACACTCACAATGTAATAATCTGAATAACAATGAAAAATATTAATTGTTACTCGAATACTCTTCAGTCTTTGAATTTGTCTTATATCTTTTGGCTTACATATACATATGTATCTTTCTTAAAAAATAGTCATAGAACTTAAAGATGCACTTTTCTAGTTTTGTCTAGCGACGTGTCACTCTCACAGTTACCCTATGCTTTGAATGTAACAAATACTTTTATTTCTCCAAATTTTCAAAAATGGTATTTAAAAACTCCAATTCGGGCGAAAATTCCTGCAAATTGTGTCAAAAGTGTACAAGGTATAGGGCAAAAATGGGTTTTTTTATAGCTTTTAATAATATGTCTTGTAAATTTACTATCAATTTCCTCAAAAACCGTATTGTGAGAATTTTGGAACTTCAGAATTTGCGTGGCTTCTAGTTTCTAAATTTTTTATACTTAATATCGAAGAAATTTTGTAAAAATTCACTTTTGTTCGAACCACCTCATGAAACTTGTAGGTAGGTAGATAAAGGGGGGCGGCAGAACATCCTTGGCCCCGGGCGCCCGCAGTTGTAGCTACGCCACTGCCTATTTTTACTTATTTTTTGCATAAAAAATTTCACTTTGAACAAAATATTAAAATTTCATTGAAGTGAAAGGTATTAGTATGGCCACAACGATATTGTGGACAGCTGTGTTGTCTTGTGTACATGCAGGCCATGCTGTCGCAGTCATTGTGTTCACCACTTGAGAATTGTGCTTGCACTAAGAACGTTTATGGGGAGTTAAATTGTTGCATATTTTTTGGCGCAGGCTTTGAGGAAATAACACGTAAGAAAAAGACTGTAAGATCGCTAGTTATAGCCTACCTTTAGGTTTTGCAAAATAATTAGGCATGAAAATCTGTAACATTATTGTGTATGCAAATTAGTTTTAAGTGAAGGGCGGAACACATAGAGCGCGACAGACTGCAAACTACATCTGTCAAATATTAAAATACAGACGTTCTTATGGACACTGTTATTTTGAAAGCTGCACGACTACACGATTGCAGGCCGACAGTTGTCGTTCCCGCTAACTTGAATATTTCCTATATTTGCCGACGGCAGTAGGACGACAGTAGAGTTTTCTTAATACTTATCTGTACTTAAATAAAAACTAATCAGCGAAATTTGAGAGAAAAATCAGGGCAACCTACATAAAATTAAGCACAATTTTTTTGCAAATTGTATCGATTCTACATTATCCGAAGGAACTTCGTTCCTACCTGGTGTCCCACGACAGCACATTTCTTTTAATGCCATTGAGCGACATGGTGCTACTTAGCAATTTTCGGACTTTTGTAAGTCGGGATTTGCTATTGCAATTAATCCCGCAACTCTTTTAACAATAGCGTTATTTTGAGCAAAGCTGGAAAAATTTGTAATGTGAAGCATTGAGTTATGTCGTTTATGGCAATAAACGCAATTAAATTTGCTTTCGCAATCTTTGAGCGAATGCGCATGTGACAAACAGTTGTACAAAGTTTTTTCGTCCTTACGAAATTATTTCTTTCGTTAATACATAATTTTTTAAATTTCACGCAAAATCTCAGCTTGTGCCCTTTGTTACCACGTTGGGCACTTTCTTCTTGATGAGAGCGATTGCTCCCACAAAACTAACGATTTTTCTGGTAATTCAGCTGTGCATATATGGTACATATGTATTTACCAAAAAGGAGTCCCAATTGTTTGTGGGAATATTCTGTGTCGCTAGAACCGACAAGCAATTTGAAACAGTGGATTGAAGTTTTATAAATTCTTCACTTGTTTCTTTCTGAATTTATGGTAAATTGTTTGTCGACTAATATTCTTTCGTTCTCGTAACAAGCTTTTAGAACTTCCCAAGCAAAATTGCAATTTTCGTCCTTAAGAGCGAACTGTTTGACTTATACGCTTGCTTGACCTTTTGTTTTGTATCGGAGGTAAAACAGTTTTTGCGCTTGTGATAATTTGGATGGTGTACATACGGCTATAAACATGTCCCGGAAGGACAGCCATAGTTTATAACCACCATGAAATATTTCAGTGTAACATGCAGGTACCTTGAGATGGATGCCTGAACTCGCCTCTTGGCTTTAAACTTGTGGCAGCTCTGCTCTCGGTTGTGGAGTAGGTGCAATTGCTTTAATTAATTTCAATTGATCGGAGTTCATACTTTCGTCTCTTCGTACAGGTCTAAGCAGTTTTCATATTTGGCGAATGCTGAAGATTTGAAATTTTCAGGTAGATCTGATTCGTCAGATTCTACATTTGCGTCATACGCAGCTTGGAGACGTGTCCAGAAATTGCCTAAAATTCTTTTTTGATTTCTAATACCGATTCAGAATTGTCTTGAATCGGTGAAAATGAAAATCGAGTGCAGTATCAAATTGGACTATATCATATGCCTCAGTATATATATATTTTTCAGCTTTTTTTTTTTGTTTTATTGCTTTGAGCGTGTAGCTATGTACATAGGCTATTTTCTTCAGAATTCTGTTTGTTTTCGGTTTCCCAAAATCTACCGTAAATTCAAACAGTTTGGTACTAACCATTCTATTAAAAGTTAACAGGTTTGTTTAAAGTTTTTAGAAAGATAAACTGTAACTTTCAACATACATATGTATATGCCAATAAGTATAAATTTTTAAAAGAATAAATGGAGTAGATACACTCACTTTGTACCGCTTCAAAGGTCCTTGAGGGCTTTATATGTGGGGTGCGGCCTATACCACTGCGCCCAATTTGTTTCCTCTCCGTTTCCTTTCCTTTTGGTTGTGTTGAGATTTCTGAACAGTTCCTAACGGCTACAATTGTAAATAGGATATTTTTGTAAATCTGTATAGAAACAGATATCATATTACAAATATTTATGTGCATTATCGCTAACATATACAAATATAGTCGTAAATATAAATATGTATGTATAAATACCCATTTCAATCATCACTGTAATAAATGTCTCACTGTATTGATTTAATGTATACAATGTAAAGAATCGCAAATGATCCTAAACTAATAATAGATAAGAAATAGTTGTGTATGCCGTTGGGAACACTTATGTTTAATATATCTGTACATACTGTCGGTATGTACAGTAGATTAGTATTAAGATATGTGTATGTGCTCTGCATGTTTTGATCTTAAAACCTTCGCGTCGTTTTTATTTTCCACTTTGGTGACCCCTAAGTTCTTTAAAACACTCGAGTTAAAAAAAAAACAAATTGAAGTGAAAGTGAAAAGTCTGTTTAAAAAAAATATATACATATTTAATAATTAAAAAAAAAGAAGTGAATTAAAAACCAAAACAAAAAAATTTTTTTGATAATAACCAAATTCACATCATAAACCACATCCACATTCTACCAAGGTAAAAACATTTTCATTTTCTTATTTAATTCATATAAAATTATTTATTTTGTTTTTGGGAAAGAAAACCAAATTAAATTAGCAGAAGAACTGCAAAAACTTCATTTTAAGTCCATGAGTATGGATATAAATGAAAATTTTGGAAATTTAGAAAAACTCCAAGATAGTTTGGACAAAAAATGGTCAGAGTTTCAACGAATCCACTTAGAATGGTCCAAAGATCCCAAAAATAAAAAAGATTATTATTTTAAAAATGACGTAGAAGGGACGGTAGGTACGCTTTATTTGGCAGCGTACGCCAAGTTAAGCGAATTTATTGCTATAAATCAAGAAAATAGTGCTCCCAGGAAAATGGAATGCCATCCAAATCCTGGTTTAGTTCGCAGGCTTCAATTCTTATTAACAGAATTAGAAAACAATATTGAAGACTGTGAAATAAACGAAATATGCTCTCAATGTGTATTTTAAAAACTAAATTAAGAGGATCGGCTGCAAGTTGTATTGCAAATCTGCCTTCAACCTCAACAAATTTTTCAGTTGCCTGGAACCTTCTTAATAAAAAATTTACAAATAAAAGGTTACTAGCAAATAATTATTTCAAACAAATTTTAGATGCACAAGTTTAGAAACCGCTTAAGCGATTATAGCCGAGTTAACAACAGCGCGCCAGTCGTTTCTTCTTTTCGCTACGTGGCGCCAGTTGGATATTCCAAGCGAAGCCAGGTCCTTCTCCACTTGGTCCTTCCAACAGAGTGGAGGTCTTCCTCTGCTTCCCCCGGGTACTGCGTCGAATACTTTCAGAGCTGGAGTGTTTTCGTCCATCCGGACAACATGACCTAGCCAGCGTAGCCGCTGTCTTTTAATTCGCTCAACTATGTCGATGTCGTCGTATATCTCGTACAGCTCATCGTTCCATCGAATGCGATATTTGCCGTGGCCAATACGCAAAGGACCATAAATCTTTCGCAGAACTTTTCTCTCGAAAACTCGCAACGTCGACTCATCCGTTGTTCACATCGTCCAAGACTCTGCACCATACAGCAGGACGGGAATTATGAGTGACTTATAGAGTTTGGTTTTTGTTTGTCGAGAGACTTTGCTTCTCAATTGCCTACTCAGTCCGAAGTAGCACCTGTTGAGCTAAGTCGCGAGTGCGACGACTGTTTGTTTGATGACAGGAGATATTTCGTCTTGTCCTCGTTCACTGCCAGACCCATTTTCTGTGCTTCCTTGTCCAGCCTGGAGAAAGCAGAACTAACGGCGCGGGTGTTGAGGCCGATGATATCAATGTCATCGGCATACGCCAGCAGCTGTACACTCTTATAGAAGATGGTACCTTCTCTATTTAGTTCTGCGGCTCGAACAATTTTCTCCAAAAGCAGGTTGAAGAAGTCGCACGATAGGGAGTCGCCTTGTCTGAAACCTCGTTTGCTATCGAACGGCTCGGAGAGGTCCTTCCCGATCCTGACGGAGCTTTTGGTGTTACTCAACGTCAGTTTACACAGCCGTATTAGTTTTGCGGGGATACCAAATTCAGATATCGCGGCATAAAGGCAGCTCCCTTTCGTGCTGTCGAAAGCAGCTTTGAAATCGACGAAGAGGTGGTGTGTCGATTCTCCTTTCACGGGTCTTTTCCAAAATTTGGCGCATGTTAAATATATCTGGTCGGTTGTTGATTTGCCAGGTCTAAAGCCACACTGATAAGGTCCAATCAGTTTTTTGACGGTGGGCTTTAATCTTTCACACAATACGCTCGATAGAACCTTATATGCTACGTTGAGGAGGCTAATCCCACGGTAGTTGGCGCAGATTGTGGGGGTCTCCTTTTTTATGGATTGGGCATAGCACACTTAAATTCCAATCGTTGGGCATGCTTTCGTCCGACCATATTTTACAAAGAAGCTGATGCATGCTCCTTATCAGTTCTTCGCCGCCGTATTTAAATAGCTCGGCCGGCAATCCGTCGGCCCCTGCCGCTTTGTTGTTCTTCAGGCGGGCAATTGCTATTCGAACTTCTTCATGGTCGGGTAATGGAACGTCTGCTCCATCGTCATCGATTGGGGAATCGGGTTCTCCTTCTCCTGGTGTTGTGCGTTCACTGCCATTCAGCAGGCTGGAGAAGTGTTCCCTCCATAATTAAGGTATGCTCTGGGCATCAGTGACTAGATCACCTTTGGGAGTTCTACAAGAGTACGCTCCGGTCTTGAAACCTTCCGTAAGTCGCCGCATTTTTTCGCAGAATTTTCGAGCATTACCCCTGTCGGCCAGCTTCTTTCTTCTTCTGTCTACAAATGCGTCTCGCTTCCTCTTCAACTCTCGGTATCTATCCCATCCCGCACGTGTAGTGGTCGATCGTAACGTTGCGAGGTAGGCAGCCTGTTTTCTCTCCGCTGCGACACGGCACTCCTCGTCGTACCAGCTGTTCTTTTGCACTTTCCGAAAACCAATGGTTTCGGTTGCAGCTGTACGTAAGAAGTTTGAAATGCCGTCCCACAGTTCCCTTATACCGAGTTGTTGACGAGTGCTCTCAGAGAGCAGGAGTGCAAGCCGAGTAGAAAATCGTTCGGCTGTCTGTTGTGATTGCAGCTTCTCGACGTCGAACCTTCCTTGTGTTTGTTGGCGCGCGTTTTTTGATGCACAGAGGCGGGTGCGAATCTTAGCTGCAAAAAGATAGTGGTCCGAGTCGATGTTAGGACCTCGGAGCGCACGCACAACTAAAACACTGGAGACGTGTATTCCGTCTATCACAACAAGATCGATCTGGTTGGTAGCTTTTCGATCCGGAGACAGCCAGGTAGCTTGATGAATCTTCTTATGCTGGAATCTAGTATTACAGATAACCATATTTCGGGCCCCGGCGAAGTCAATCAGCCTCAACCCATTAGGGGATGTGCCAAAGACACCTTCTTTGCCCACCCTGGCGTTAAAGTCGCCAAGCACGAGTTTGACATCGTGGCGGGGCAGCCTTCATAAGTGCGCTCCAAGCACTCATAAAAGGCATCTTTGGTCACATCGTCCTTCTCTTCCGTCGGGGCGTGGGCGCAGATCAGCGATATGTTGAAGAACCTCGCTTTGATGCGGATTGTGGCTAGACGTTCATTCAATGCGGTGAAGCCTTTCTTAGAGGTGTCTAGGAACCTATTTTTCCGAATACCAAACGAAAAAAAATTTTTTTTTTTGAATCACTCTAATACGTACATATGTATCGGGTGATTTTTTAAGAGCTTGATAACTTTTTTTAAAAAAAACGCATAAAATTTGCAAAATCTCATCGGTTCTTTATTTGAAACGTTAGATTGGTTCATGACATTTACTTTTTGAAGATAATTTCATTTAAATGTTGACCGCGGCTGCGTCTTAGGTGGTCCATTCGGAAAGTCCAATTTTGGGCAACTTTTTCGAGCATTTCGGCCGGAATAGCCCGAATTTCTTCGGATATGTTGTCTTCCAAAGCTGGAATAGTTGCTGGCTTATTTCTGTAGACTTTAGACTTGACGTAGCCCCACAAAAAATAGTCTAAAGGCGTTAAATCGCATGATCTTGGTGGCCAACTGCCCATGCATCCCGAAAAATGCACTGTTTGGTGTGGTTTGTACGCTGGTGGAATCATTTGACCGTATTTTTTCAAAGATGCTGTTGGACGCAACGTTACGGTGAATGGCGATCGCTATCGTTCGATGCTAACAAACTTTTTGTTGCCAAAAATGGAAGAACTGAACTTGGTTGACATGTGGTTTCAACAAGATGGCGCTACATGCCACACAGCTCGCGATTCTATGGCCATTTTGAGGGAAAACTTCGGAGAACAATTCATCTCAAGAAATGGACCCGTAAGTTGGCCACCAAGATCATGCGATTTAACGCCTTTAGACTATTTTTTGTGGGGCTACTTCAAGTCTAAAGTCTACAGAAATAAGCCAGCAACTATTCCAGCTTTGAAGACAACATTTCCGAAGAAATTCGGGCTATTCCGGCCGAAATGCTCGAAAAAGTTGCCCAAAATTGGACTTTCCGAATGGACCACCTAAGACGCAGCCGCGGTCAACATTTAAATGAAATTATCTTCAAAAAGTAAATGTCATGAACCAATCTAACGTTTCAAATAAAGAACCGATGAGATTTTGCAAATTTTATGCGTTTTTTTAAAAAAGTTATCAAGCTCTTAAAAAATCACCCGATACATGAATAGGTACCAAAATAAATGAAAAAATTACGGTCCTTGCCTATTGCTTATTTTGTGTTTCCAAGCACACTATAATTTTCCAAAATCAAAAAAAAAAACTAAAAATCAACTTTTTTCATAGTCAAGTATTATTACTTGCATGTTTTGGTGATACCCCTTGGGCTAAAAAAGCAACAAGCAGGATCGCCTATAATAAATAAGCAATGGCGAGCAAAAAAGAAAATGCAAATATATACATACATATGTATGTATGTACACATATAAGTAAAGGTACTCAATTGTATAAAAAATACATACATACATACATATGAGCATATACATATACATACATACAAAAAATTTATGCGCCATCACACTTTCCGCTCCAAATTTTATATTCCGTAATTAATATACATACATACATATATTCATAAGCATATGGGCAAATCCTGCGTTACGAACGCCACATTCGTACGCGTTTTCGGATTGAAATATAAAAATTGTTTGGTCTTTCAAAAAAACCTTCAAGTTATACACAGTGTTTAGTGGGATTTGAGTGTACTTTCGAATGTCATCAAAATATTGTTTGTAACAGGTTTAAGCTGCGAAAAATATGATCTCAAAGTATTGTTACGCACGCTACAAAAAATGGAAGTAGCTTCGAAGGTTGAGGTATGTTTTCGTAATTTTTAGCAAATTTTGTATAATAAAGCACACCAAATTCGGCTGTCCCGAAGCTAATATACCCTTCACAGGTGCATTTCTATTAGTAACTATATGTTCAGTTTGTGTGGAAGCTATATACGTATGCTATAGTAATCCGATCTGAACAATTTTTTCGGAGATTACATTGTTGATTTAGCAAATAAACTGTACCAAGCTTGGTGAAGATACATTGTCAAATGTGAAAATTTTCCATACAAGAACTTGATTCCGATCGTTCAGTTTGTATGGTAGCTATATGCTATAGTTAACCGATCTTACCAATTTCTTCGGAGATTACATTGTTGCCTTAGAAAATAATCTATACCAAATTTGGTGAAGATACATTGTCAAATGTGAAAGTTTTCCATACAAGAACTTGATTCCGATCGTTCAGTTTGTATGGTAGCTATATGCTATAGTTAACCGATCTGAACAATTTCTTCGGAGATTACATTGTTGCCTTAGAAATTAATCTATACCAAATTTGGTGAAGATACATTGTCAAATGTGAAAGTTTTCCATACAAGAACTTGATTCCGATCGTTCAGTTTATTTGGCAGCTATATGCTATAGTGGTCCGATATCAACCGTTCCGACAAATGAGCAGCTCCTTGATCAGAAAATGACGTTTGCAAAATTTCAAAAGGATATCTTAAAAACTGAGGGACTAGCTTGTATATATACAGACAGACAGACAGACGGACATGGCTAAATCGATTCAGCTCAACATACTGATCATTTATATATAGTGACTCACAAAATTGATCACGCTTTAGTTGAATATTCATTTCTTTTTTCATTTCGTCTTACATATGCAGTCAATCACAAATCCGACTGAATACTTATGTTGCTTGGCGTTTGATGTACCGTTATCTATATGTTTTACGTCGCCACCAAAATTAGCGGTAAAGTAAAATTTGAACAATGCGCAGAAGGCAAGCGTGATCAATTTTGAGACTTTCGCTCGAAGTGTTCGGACGTGCGCAAAAAAGTGAATTCATAAAATAGAATAGTTTGAATTATTTGAAAAATATAGATATAAAAGGTAAGAGAAAATATGCATACGTTTTTCCGCCGCTATAGTTGCTTATATCTTTGGCAGACATGGGAAAAAAGAACATGGGTATCTCCAATGGAGTTAAAGGCGAAGTGAAAAAATTGTTGATTGATGGTGTGACTCATCGCGAAATTTCTCGAAGGCTGAAAATCTCCGTTGGCATTGTGAGTAAAATTCGCAGCAAACTTGCAGATTTATTCATTAAAAATAAAGCAGGCCGTAAAAGAATTCTTAGCTCAGTTCAGGAACGGGACGTTGTTAGGAGTATAAGAAGTGGCAAATGCGAAAATGCCGTAGAAATATGCCATAGCCTGCAAAAGAATAATAATTTAAAGGTTTCTGCAGAGACAATACGAAGAACATTACGAAATGCTGGTCTAAAAGGCCGTGCAAAAGTCAAAAAGCCTCTTCTCACTGAGAGACACAAGAAGTTGCGGCTAAATTTTGCCAAAAAATACAAGACCTGGAATGCAAGTGACTGGGAGAAGGTCTTGTGGTCGGATGAGACCAAAATAAATCGTTTAGGATCGGATGGGCGCGAATGGACCTGGAGAAGCAAGGGTGCGAAATTACAGGCACACCACGTTAAGCCTACGCTGAAGTTTGGAGGAGGCTCCATTATGGTATGGGGATGCATGACGATCAATGGTGTTGGTAGGTTGGCCAAAATCGAAGGACGAATGACGGCAGAGTCTTATATTGAAATTCTGCGCAGTCATTTGCTTGGCACTATAGGAGACTTAGGTGGAAATGGGTCGGACATTGTCTTCCAACAGGACAATGATCCGAAGCACACAGCAAGAGCGACTCGCAAATGGCTCCAAGACAATAGTATTCGTACACTAGATTGGCCTCCGCAATCTCCGGACCTTAACCCCATCGAGCACCTGTGGGGTATATTAAAAAAATCGGTCGCCGGCGAAGTCGGTTCATTGAGCGAATTATGGCCTAAGGTGCAGCAGGCGTGGGATTCTATTTCGTCAGAAACATGCGCAAATTTGTGTTTAAGTATGACAAGGAGAATCAAAGCCGTTATAGATGCCAAAGGTGGTTATACGAAGTATTAATATTAATTTTTAACCCTGTTAATATTAAGTCACAAAATTGATCACACTGAAATATTCTATATTTAGTTTTTTTATTGCTTTTATTTGTTGTTGTTTAATGAAATATTACTTGTGTTTTATTCCTTCATTTTATATCTTTAACAAAAACATAAAAAATTTCGAAAATATCAAATCATTTACGAGTTTTTTATCATCCCTTAGGTACGTATTGAGACCGTGATCAATTTTGTGAGTCACTGTATATACTTTATAGCGTCTCCGACGCTTCTTTCTGGGTGTTACAAACATCGTGACAAACTTAATATACCCTGTTCAGGGTATAAAAATAACAAACTCGGTTTAATAAGCCGGTGGTAAATAGTAAATACGGTAGGCGACGATCGAATAGACGAGGATCGAAAAGGCCACGTGCAGACTTCGAGTGCTGACCAAAAAAGAACTGAAGTGTTGAGATGATGACAGAGGTACTGCTCATAAGCAGCAGGAAAATTGAGGAAAAAATAACTCTCACTATAGGAGAGTGTATGATTACTTCACAACCACAGTTGAAGTATTTAGGGGTAATATTGGACTCCAAACTGAAATTCAAGCAGCACTTGGCAAACAAATCAAATAAAGCAAATAAGATTTATAACGCGTATTCAAGAATGATGGCAAATAGAGGCTGTGTGCGCTCCAGCCGCCGACTTCTAATCGCAAAAGCTATGAGCTCAGTTATACTATATGCAGTCCAGCGGTGCATAGACTCACAGCAATAAGAGTAACAAATGCTTTCCGACCTATTTCCAGCGAAGCATCTGAAGTACTAGCTGGTATGCCGCCCATAGACATCCAGGGTGACGTGCTCGAGATATTATATGAGCTATCAGCACCAATTACAGAAATGCAAAAGAGAGAAGAGAAAGAAGAGCATAACTACATGGCAGCAACGGTGGCAAACCTCAACTAAAGGACGGTGGACCCACAGACTTATACCTGACATCCATACGTGGATAAGTAAACAACATGGGGACCTGGATTTCCACCTGACCTAAATATTAAGCGGGCATGGGTGCTTCAGAGGCTATCTATATAAATTCCAAAACGCCAGTTCCAAACTCTTGGAAGGAAACCATTTTCGTAGACCCTTTATGCATTCATTACATTTATTTTGTCGGTCTTCAAGTTGTTTACCTGCTGCTACCACTATAAGGTCGCCCGCGTATGCTATTAGCTTAACGTTTTTAGGCTGTGGAATTCTTAGCACCCCATCATAAACTAGATTCCATAAGAGAGGGCCTAAAACAGATCCTTAGGGTACTCCGCTTGTAATAGGGTAGCTCTTGATGCCTTCGGTGGTGTCGTAGATCGGCCTTCTATTTTTAAAATAACTCATAACGATATTTATGAGGTACTGAGAGGCGCGTATTCCATATAAGGCTTCAAATATATTTTTCCATTTAGCAGAGTTGAATGCATTCTTCACATCCAGGGTGATCAGCGCACAATATTTTTTTGTACCACCTTTCCATCTTTTGCCACTTACTGCTCTTTTCGCAGTGTCGACAACTTCTTTCAGCGCATCGATAGTAGACCTTTGTTTTCTTAAGCCGTATTGTCTTTCTGATAGGCCTCATGGATTGCAATCTCAAAGCCAGATATAACCAGTGGGGTGATTCAGCAGCTTCGTTTCGTCGCACAGCGCTAGTAATCGGGGCGTGCGTCGGAAATAATGCCTCGATGACTTTCCTCATAAACGGAGCGCATTTGGGTTGCTGCCGCTTATTTTGGAATTTGGACATACAGATTTTATAAGCAGTCTCCCAGGGGTCTATATTCGCTTCTTTACAGATCTTTTCAAAACAGTTTCTCTTTCTACGGATTATGGCTGACTTTAGAAGCTTCATATGGTTTTTAAAAGCTTCTTTGAGACGGTTTTCGTTTTCGCCACTTTGATTGCGTTGTAGGCGACGTCGGGCTGAGTGACAGAGCTTTCTCAGCGTAGCAATTTCTTCATTCCACCAGTATACAGGTCTTCGCTTATTGTGACATTTTGTCCTTCGTATTTTAGCGTCGCATGCTGCTATCAGTTCCTTTTGCAATGCAGTTACTAAGTGGACGCCGCCTTCGCCTGGTGCCATTGCTGCACTCCAGAATGTCTCAAAAACGTCAGTTTCAAAATCTGTTTGCTTCCAACTTCGTTTATGTGTAGTGTTACTGCGTGGGGGTTCCTAGTCTCGAGAGAATAAAACTTCTGCGATGATGAGTATGGTCAATATTTGTGAACATGTCTGACACATTCCACTTAATATGTCTGCTTAGTGCGTCATTTGCAAACATCAGGTCTATTACAGAGCCTTTATTTCCTTTTTGGTAAGTATTTTTGTGCAACTGTTCATTATTGTGAGGTTGGTTTGGCTCAGGAATTCTAAAACTAGGCGCCCACGATGGTTTGAACTTCTGCTTCCCCAGGCGGTTGACCATGCGTTAAAATCGGTTTCCTTTATTTTCGGCGATTTTCCTCGGTTTCTAAGGAAAATTCCAGGAGGAAATCTCCAAATTCTCTAACGGACGCACTGGGACGAGCATAGCAGCTTACGTAAAGCATGTAAGGCTATTTTTTGCTTCTCTGTAGCAAGATGTGAATGTTTGTCCATTACAGGACCATATTGCTGCTTTGCCACTTCTGTCTGTAATCCAAGTGCTTTCCGAACGTTGGGAATATTGCTCACTCAGTAAGGCGACATTAATGTTGCTTTCTATTACGGTTTGTTGCAGCAGGGCTTGTGCTACAGCGCAGTGGTTTAGGTTCAGCTGCAATATTCTCATTTCTCTTTTGTCTTAAGCAACTCCCCGTATTTGGGGCAAGTCGTACTTAGAACCTCAGCAGAGCATGCAACTCGATGTGTTAGTGCATACTTTTGCAGCATGTCCCGCGCTTCCACAAAGTGTGCAAAGAGAGGACCTGTCGATCAGACTGCAACATCATTTTGGGTCATGTTTTTTGCCGTCTTCGTAGGTTGTAGGAAGCCTGATGTCTCCCGTGCTCTTTTTGGGCGATTTCAATTATTCCAATAAATTCACAAACAATACTATAATTTGATAAATTGGACACTGCCGATCCTATTGCGCACACTCACACGCGATCGGACGGGATTGCAGCATTTTTTTTTTTTTTAATGTGAAACGATCAGCGGTCGAAAAAAGACGAAACGTTTAGAATACCGGCGAGAATCGTATTGGCGGGCACCCCGATCTAACCAATCCTTTTTGATCGGTAGGGTGGTGAAAAACGATTATGGTGTGTGTGTAGTGTGGTTGGTTTGTTGCGAGGTATGATGATGTAGGTTGTGCGATGAATGTTGTGTTGTGTGCTGAATGTTGTGTTGAGAGATGAATGTGAGTGGTGTGATGAATGTTGTGTGGGGTGATGAATGTGAGTTGTGTGATGAATGTTGCGTGGAGGGACGAGGTGCCATGAAGTCGCATAAACATCCCGGCCCCCCTAGGCGAATTAATTGCCTAGAAGCCGCTGCAGTTTCTGTAGGGTGCTCACTACAGCGCTGAAACCCGTCGCCTTTCGCTAGTTGCGATGATTATGATGTGGTGGTGTCTTCGAGCGTGCACCTCGGGACGGCTTAGAGCAATGGGCTCTTCGGCGTTGAACTTGATTTCCATGCTAATTGTACCGCTGTTGGCCACGCCGGTGACTGGCGTGCGTTGACTGATCAGCGCGTCGAGGAAGGCGGTAAAATAATGTGTGATGCGGTCGGTGGCAGTACTGACACGACCCGTCTGACATGCACTCCAACGAAGCGTGCGTGTCTGCCAAGCATCTTATGCAGTGGCCGTGGGCTCTAGCAATCTGTGGGCGCTGAGCGGGCGTCATCGTCTTGAAGATCGAACATTTCTTTAGGAAATGAGGTCGATGGCATAGACTGCATCATGGCGGTACATATTCCTCGAACTGCTCCTCGCCCGCTACCCTGACTGGTTGAACGGATGATTGGCTGGGCGGGCTTGTGCCTTGTTGCCTCCTTGGTGCGGCGATGGGTGTAGCGGATGCTGTATTTGCAGTGATTGCGGACCTCACCGACTGGGGGTTACTGCGGATTTCTTCTACGTCCATTTCTAGTGGAATAGGAATATGTATATTAAACATGGTTTTGTTAGTAGTATGAAGTATGCTACTCATTATTTACATACATATACATATGTGAATATTAGAGTAATTCAAAAAAAAATGTTTTTTTTTTCGTTTGGTACTCGGAAAAATAGGTTCCTAGACACCTCTAAGAAAGCCTCTCCAAACATGAGTTTCTAATTGTAACGGGAAGGTCCTCCGACATACAGTTTTCTATTTTTCCTTATTATCCGATAGAAAAATTTATATCTTGCTTCCAACTACTTGAAAAAATATCTTGTTCCTTAGATTTTGTAGGAAATTGAATGTTCTACAAAAAAGGTCTAGTATGACTTTTTCGTAAACCCAAACGTTTAAAAGATATTAACAATTAAAGTTTGATTACTTTTAGGAAAATTTTTTATTTCTTATGAATTTTATAACTCAATGAAAAAAAAATATTACATATAAATAAAAATATCATATAAAGACATAAATACATATATCTATATATATGTATATTCACTAGAGTGATGGAGATCTTTAAGATAGTCCTCCTTCCATCTGTGGCTGAATTCATGATGGAGAATTTTGATTCTTTCCCATCGATTTATTAAAGTGAGTGAGTCCCCTCTGTCTTAGGTATGGCTAGAAGAGGAGCTCCTCTGAGGAAGTGTCCAGGTGTAAGAGCTGTGAAATCGGAGGGATTTTGCGAGAGTGGTGATATAGGTCTGGAATTCAATACGGCTTCGATACGAGTCAGTAGTGTAGTAAACTCCTCATAAATGAATTTATGATTACCAGGCGTCTTCTTTAAATGGGACTTAAAGCTTTTTACTGCTGATTCCCAAAGTCCACCCATGTGTGGGGAACATGGAGGTATAAACTGCCAATCGATCCCTTGTGGTGTGGATATTTTTTAACTATTTCAGGGGATACTTCTTTCATAAAGTTTATGAACTCTTTCTCGGTGGCTCGTTGAGCTCTGATAAAGTTTTTTCCATTGCCGCTCATAATCTTTGAGGGAAATCCGCGTCGCCCGACAAAGCGTGCAAATGCTGCGAGGAAAGCCGCAGTTGTCAGATCTGAACAAAGCTCGAGGTGTCCTGCCTTTGTCGTAAAACATACAAAGACTGTCACATACCCTTTTCTAAATGAAGAAGACCTTAACATCGAGGCCTTTATCTGGAAAGGTTCCGCAAAATCAACCCCAGTAATACGAAAAGGTAGAGCAATTGCAGCGTTTAGGTGGTAAAGCTGCCATGATCTCCGTACGCATTTTATGTTTGTACAAGGTACATTGTTTACACATAAAAATCGTCTTTTTATACTCTCGCAACAAAGTTGCTAAGGAGAGTATTATAGTTTTGTTCACATAACGGTTTTTTGTAAGTCCTAAAACTAAAAGATTCAGATATAGGGTTATATATACAAAGTGATCAGGGTGACGAGTAGAGTTGAAATACGGATGTCTGTCTGTCCGTCCGTCCGTCCGTCCGTGCAAGCTGTAACTTGAGTAAAAATTGAGAAAACATGATGAAACTTGGTACGCGTATTTCTTGGCTCCATAAAAAGGTTAAGTTCGAAGATGGCAAAATCAGCCTTCTGCCACGCCCACAAAATGGCGAAAACCGAAAACCTATAAAGTGTCATAACTCAGCCATAAATAAAAATATTAAAGTAAAATTTGGCACAAAGGATCGCATTAGGGAGGGGCATATTTGGACGTAATTTTTTTGGAAAAGTGGGCGTGGCCCCGCCCCCTACAAAGTTTTTTGTACATATCTCGGAAATTACTATAGCTATGTCAACCAAACTCTATAGAGTCGTTTCCTTCAGGCATTTCCATATACAGTTCAAAAATGGAAGAAATCGGATAATAACCACGCCCACCTCCCATACAAAGGTTATTTTGAAAATCACTAAAAGTGCGTTAACCGACTAACAAAAAACGTCAGGAACACTAAATTTTACGGAAGAAATGGCAGAAGGAAGCTGCACCCAGGCTTTTAAAAATGGGCGTGGAGTCGGCCACTTATGGACCAATAACCATATCTCAGGAACTACTAATCTAATTAATTTTACAGCAAAATAAAAATATATGTAAATGACGTATACTGAAATCTCGA
>NW_026090030.1:0-27606 GCF_024586455.1 Bactrocera neohumeralis | reverse complement strand
GATTTCACAAAATATTATTGAAATGCTTTAATTGCTGTAATTAGCCTATGCAAAGGCACCTTCGCTGAAAAAAATTATAGCATGAATATTTGATCATATAGTACTTATGTTAACTGAGTTATGTTTAAACACATTTGTCATAAAAAACTCTATTAATTTTTATCCAATAAATTCCAGGAAAAATATTTTGAGTTTTTCAGTAAGCAATATTATAGTTGAAAGTGCGTTCAAAGTCCTTGAATTTGACACTTTTAATGAAATTTTAATATTTTACTGTAGGATTTTTTGTTTTGAATAAGAATGCGCATGAAACTTTTTGTTTCACATAAATTTCCCCTACCTCTCTGTCAATGACATAAAAAAAGTTTTAAAATTTAAATAAAAATTATTTCAACTAAATTCATAGCAGCACACATGCCCACACACGCCTACATACTTCTAACACAAACGAGCTTTCTATTACAAATATACATGAATATATTTTAAAATTCCCATTTGCATGATCAATGAGTTGCCATCACGTTTCGATGTGAGCTCAGCAGCAAATTGCGTGAACAAAATGTGCAAAGTTTTTAAAATATATTGTCAACATGTTTTCAGCAGTTTCATAAGCTGTCAGTTTTCTAAGTGTGCCGTTATAAATGCTCGTAAAGTAGTGTACGTGAAAACATATATGTGACCTGGTCTACGGAAACTGACGATTATGTTGAACAGCTTTCCCAGAAAACTAGTTTTCGCACGTTAGCTCCCTTTCCGTAGACCAGGTCACATATAGTAAATGAAAAGCAGTTGCACTAATCATAATTGACAAGCAAATGAGGTGTTGCAAATGCGCTAATACTAATGTAGGTGTATGTGGGTATTAATATAAGAGCAATTATCGTTCTGTTGCTGGTGTGCATTAATCTCACATAAATGTAGAAAGTATGAATGATTGAGCTTCTGACGATTTGGATACACTATGGCCCGGCGCTATTAGAAAATTTTTTTAAGCTGATCGAAAAGCCGAAAGCCTTATTAATTTAAAAAGAGGTATTAAGAAAAATGGACAAAATCTATATATAGTGTATCCATATATAAAACTGCTTGGTAAAAGTATTTCCCTGACCTTGATTGCTGCAAGTTTTAAGAGTATAGAATGTTAGGTTGCACTCGAACTTAGCCCTTCCTTATTTGTTGTAACTGTTTTCTTTAAATATATAACCAAATAATCTGAGTATATAGTTTTGGTGTAAAAATACAAAAACCGAGCTTCCTTGCTTGTTTACTTCAACAGAATTAATCTTTATTTCAATCTGTGCCGCTTACATTCTAATTTGATGTGCGCGAAGGCACTTATGTGCATGTATACGCTATACAAGGTGCGTTCCAAAGTAAACAGGCCTTTTTGAATCTAGCAAATCATCATTGAAATTCATGGAAATGGAATTGGACATCTTCAAAACATCGATTTATCGCAATTTGAGGTGTGTGCACGGTTTATTCCGCACAAATTGACTGACAACCAAAAATTGCTGATAATCCAACATTCGAAAGACATCATTAAAGAGGTCAAAAAGGACAAAAGCTTCCTTTACAATATCGTAACTGGTGACAAAACGTGGTGATATGGCACCGTGCGACTTCTTCCTTTTCAGAAAAATGTATTTGCCCATGAAAGGAAAGCGTTATGCAGACGTAGAGGCCATTCAAAAGGCTTGCACCGGCATACTGGCGGCCATACCGGCCAACGAGCTGAATCCCTCGTCCGACATGCCTTTGAACCTTGCAAAAAGCTGTATTGAAGCAGAAGGAGACTATTTTTAATAAAATAAATTGATTTTGCCGAAAAAACCATTTGCTCTGTTTTTTTAAAGTCCTGCTTACTTCGGAGCACACCTTGTAAGGTTTGAGTATCTAATTACATAATGCATGATGGAATTAGTTGCTTGGTCAGCGGAAATGTGTGACCATTAAAAAAATTTGTAGGATAAATTTATAAACTCAACGAGATTCAACAACTGCTCCTGCACATCTAGCTCTGTCAGTTTTTTAGGTTACGTATACGCCATGGGTTACCTACATGATTATAGTATTAAATGCTCGCTTATTTATTATTTTATTATTATTACTTCCGCAAGTTAAGTTATCATTTTAAAAGAAATATTTCTATAAAATTTGGTCGAAGAGAAATTATATTGTGAAAATAAGTCCTACCAGTTCAAGTGGTCAATAATGAGAAATCAGTAATACTTAACATATTTTGAAAAAATTGTTTTTTAGCTTTAATTCAGTGAAACATTGCCAGTGCATATATAATGCTTTCCGCCAGAAACAAGATATTATTTTTCTTCACGGAACAAATGTCCTCCTTATTTTGTGAGTAAGAAACACGGCATTGTCCTTCAGACGCTGAGCAAAATTTTTCCAACTAAAATCTGCTTTATAAGTGCTTATAACGAAAGACCGACAAATTGTGTGAATTAATTTGTATGTCGACGCAAATGCAGACTAAATTTATTGGAATTTAACACAAAAGCTTCCTAGTTTCTGAATTTGTTTTGCCATGTGGCTCACTGGTTCAAAAGCAAACAAAAAGCATCCGGAGTAAAAGTCATTGAGCTTTATGGGGCTATACCTATTAGCACATGAATATATATTCAAAAAAAACCTAAAATGCAGACTGCAGCATTTTAAATACTGAATGGTAGTGATAATGTGTTTGTTAAAAATTTGTTATTTAACACAGAGAAATTAAAAGACTTCCTATTAAACTCGATGGTTGAAATTTCAAATGAGATTGGCTTTACTTTCACTAAAAAAAAAGTGATTCTTTTTTTTTTCAAAACCCACTTAAGTTCAAAAAATATATTTAAGTTTAAAAAACTTTTGAAAAAAAAGCATCCGGAATCATGTAAAAGTCATTGACTTCCAAATGTTTTGTATAAATATTTATTTTTATTATAGCTTTAAATATACTTTTATTAGTAACGTCGAAAACATTCAATCTTAGTACTTGTCCGGTTTCAAAATATCACGAAAATCGTTCTGATAAGTTCTGGTAAAACATATTTTCAAAATAAAAAAAAAAAAAAAAAAAAAAATTGAAATGCAATAGTAACTGCCAAGTGCCATAAACTCATTTTGCAATACAAAAGCTGTTTGACTTTCTGAAATATTTACATTCATACACACTTGTACAAGAATGAACAGCAGTGAGAATGATCCTTTACATTCGCTTTGTTTGACAATTTAGTGGTCAAGATTAAACCAGGCGCCTCAACAGTAGACACAACAGACATTGGACAGTTTTACGGTTTTTGTACGAAAAATAGAGCCAGTTATTGGTGGTTTAAGGTTCCTGTTTTAATCTCAATAATCTCCGGGTTCTAAATATAACCTTGTAATGTTTACACATCATCCGAATGTAAAAACAAATTAGTCAAATAATTTAAGAAAAAATACATGTATAAGGGACACTTCATCCAAAATTTCCTCTTTTATCGAGTTTTTCAATAAAAGCGCTACAAATGATTTTTTAAATAAGACAAAAACTGTTTGAGATATAGATTAAGTTCTTTATTCCTGTGAAAGTACATTCGACGCCATTATGTATGGAACGCAATTTCGTTTGCTTGATCACCGCGAAAACGCTTGCAGAGGGCTAGTCCAGTCGATAGTAAATTTTAATAATTTCGACTCGTTTTTGGATCCCATATCTTTCCATTATGAAATGGCAAACCTTAGTGAAGAGAAATGTCAAAATAGCAGGAAGAAAACGTGGCGTCGTTTGCTGTTGCTCTTGGTCTTCTTTTGTAGCGTCCCAGCGTCCCTATTTAAAAACCCATTATTACTTTTTTGTGAAAATATTTTTGTTTGTTCTTTTGAGGCAAAATATTGGACACGTATTATTTTATTTCGACACAAGTTGGGAAATTTTTTAGTTCTGAATTTTTAAAAAGCTCAATAAAAGTACCCTTAAACATTTGCGATGAGAAATGCGTCGAATTTGTTCAATTTAGTTTTATAAAAAAATTAGTAACCTGATTAAACATTGAGGCATCTTGGTACACGGCAACTTGGCAAAAAAAGTATAACTAGTTGCCTCGCCCAAAAAACGTCATTAAACCGGAGCCTATAAAGTATCATAACTAAGCATCAAATGAAGATATGGAACTGTAATTTGGCAGTAGCTAAGGGCACCTGTAATCTAAAAATTTTTTAAAGAGTCGGCGTGACCGTTCGGTTAATGTCAAAATTGTTCAATGGGCGTGGCACCGCTCATGCTATCGCATATCTTGGGAGCTACTCGACCGATTTCAACGAAATCCTGTAGGTGACGTTTTTCGGACATTTGTCTATTGCAGTGTAAAAATGGGAATCGGACTACTACCACGCCTACTTTCATTATAACACAGTTTTTAATTCCATTTGATTCTTTCAAATGCAGTTGATATAACGATTTATTTCCAAATCCATCTCAATTTGTTTTAGACCGCGGGTGCCGATTATTTGGACCCCAGTATCTACATATGTTGACTTTTGACTGAAATTATCGATCAATATGTGAGATATATAATCGAAAGTCAGATAGAATTATTTTTTTTTTATAATATTTTTCTGTGTATCAAAGTTGAGTTGAATTCGGTCAAAGATTGTCGAAAATTCGTTTGACTTTACTCCATATGATTGGATATTGTAAATGAGGTCCTTTTTGAAACCGAAGCAGCAATTTATTAGTCTGTGATATGTTAATTGTACCATATGTAGTATTGGCAAAGATAGATAAAATTGGATCAATAGCAACCCCGAACTTCCAAATGATTCTTATAATGATATTCCTTAATCTACCAAGTTTTGTCTGTAGTGAGTATTACTTACTCATAAAGTTGCTTCAAATTATGTTCTGGACTGTATTCCGAGTAAAATGGTTTCCGTATTTCCACCTGTATTTAAACCATTCAAGCTGGTCAAATTATGTGATTAGAATGGAATTGGTCTAGACTTCGGTCTATATCTCATATCTTTGATATAATGAGTTCCGATCCTCTGATTGACGTTTCCCACTTTAACTCAAAATATTCAATTTAGCCTTTTCGTTTGCATATCGTCACAAATATCTCGTTTGAAGACATTTTTAATAAAATTTAGCTGACGCAAATTAAAAATATAGCAAAAAAACTAAGTTTAAGCTTATGACCTTAAATGTGAGTCAAGTAGAAGCACTCTTCATTTTAAATTATTCACGATTTTATCAAAATAATGTTTAAAAACAACATGTTTTTATTTTAATGTATAGTTTAGTCAGCATCTGAAGGAATTACGCCGACAACTTAGCCTTTCCTTGGTTAAACATACTTTTAGTATTCCGTTGGTTTAATAAGGTATTTTCTTATTTTTACATTCTTTTTCACATACCTCACTCACTAAACCACTTCACTTTAGCTAAACGGTAATATTTCATAAGTAGTTGTAAAGTGTCTTGAGAGCCATTGAAACACGTCATTTAATTTAACGTGATTTTTTAAGAGAGTTGTTTTTATTTAAATAGGATTTGATTTGCTATGAAAAGGGGTTCGTATCAGTAATAAGAGGCACATTTCTTTGGGCGTTATTAATATTTAAATTCTTTAAAGGTATGTAAAAGTAAAAGTTATGTGTTAAAAAAAATTTCCATATAACTAAAGGGTGAAAGAACCTGGCCGATTGTAAATCGTCATCTAAAATGCAAAATAACGTAACATCACTTTTCATAAGTTTACAGGCGAACGAAAAATTGTACAACTGATACAACTCATATTGAAACAAAATTGAGTTTTGGTGATAAAATGGTTATATATTGGTTATAACTGACAGCGGAAGTTGATTTTTTTTTGTATATGTATTTAATAAGATGTAGTGAGCCACAATCAATAAAAAACACAATTTCGATTTTTTTATGTTACGTTTTTTGCATTTCAAGTGACGATATATATGTATTTAAACTTGCATATAATAAACTAAACCTTAAATTTTCAAGCAATTTTTTTTTTTGTATTTCGGTACATATACATATGACAATGATACAGCTGAACGGCAAAAAAATATTTTGGATTTATAAATCCATTTCGGTAAAATCCTCAAATACCACTTATCTTAGCATCCTTGTCTTTAATACCAAATAATAAATGGTTTTACATTGCTTACATATATATTTGTTATATACATATATATCTCGTGTACAATCAAGCAACCAGTTCAAATGCAGTAGAAAGTTTGGGTAATCTGAAATCAAAAAGTTTTGCATCTTCACCGCATTTAGGGTGTATTGTACAGCCAAACGCCGTAAAATTTGTATATAAGTAAATAAAAAGCAACAGTGAAAGAGTTTGTTTAGTCTAAAGAAAATTTCTGCACCAAAGAGATTTAAAAAAGTATTACCTTTTTTTAAAAGTATTTTTTTTTTCAATATTTTTTTAAAAACTAAAATAAAATCGTACACATTATAAAATGTTCTCAATTTTTTTTTTACTGAGTTTATCATATTAGTCAAAATTTATTATTACTTAGCTCACCAGGATTATTTTATACTGGGATTTATTTTTGTTTGGTTATCTTTTACAAAAGCACTATTACCTAAAAATGTTATGCCTTCGCAGCTATTAAAATTTAAAAGCAGTTTTCGACTGCTAATTTGAGTTGAAATGGAGCACGCTTTTTTTATTAAATAAATTGAATTTGATTTTTAAACTATTTGAGCATTTAATTTTGTTTTTTTATCCACAGTATTATTTTTAGACTTCACTAAATTAATTAAATTTAAATATAATATTTATTCATTCACATTCACATTTACTCCAATTTTTAAATTTTCATTCATTTTTCCACAATTCATTATAATATTTCAATCTAAACTAAAATTTTTCCCATTTCATTTACAGGATTTTCAGAATATTCACTTTCACATTGCCAAGTCAACACGCGCGCCGAAAAAGTGTCGGATAGCTGTAATTTGTGTTTTTTTCTATACTTGAATAGTAATCACTTCAGCGAGTTGTTAATTTATTTGATATAAATTTTACCGTTAACTAGTGCTAGCACACCCACTTAGTGAGACAAACGAAAAGAAACTAAATAATGCAGCAGAAACTTAAGCTACGGACTACTTGTCCTTTTGGGACGCGCATGAATTCCACATATCCTTTAGGACACAGAGCGCTTGAGTGGCAACTACGAAGAGAAAGTCTACAGGTGTGAGTGTGGAACGCGACGAAAAGATTTTCATCAACATTGGCTTTATAAAGAGATTGGTGAGTACATTTTATTTCTCATTTGAGTTCTTTTGATGAATATTTTCATAAACATAATCAAAAAGATAAAGAGACAAGGATTTATAGAGTACATACATATAATATTTAATAAACTATTATCTTTCATAAGAAATACCTAGTACAGTGGTCCTTTTAGAGAGACATGAGATGGGAGAGTTAGGTTTGGCAAATTAAAGTCCGCACTCAGGCTTTGATGCTTTCTTTACTATAAAAACTTCTTATCAGCAAGTAGGAGGTCAATTTATTATTTCCATATTTTTTGTTAAATATAAGAAAATCTGTATACCATTTTTTTGTTGACAAAAGTTAAGCCCCTGTATATTTTAATGTACTATACTTTTATAAATAATATAAAATAATTGAATATTTTCTATAGTTTTATTTAAATAATTGATGTCTTTGAATTAATTTAGTCTCAAAATTTTTAAGTTACTAACTTTTATTGCACTTAAGAAATGTTTTCAAATGCAATTGCACTTTAAGATAATTTCCAATAAAATAAATTTAAGGTGAAAAGCAAAGACTCTAGACGGTAATATGTTTTTATAATCTTGCAACCTGTTGCTAAGAGTATTATAGTTTTTCGTATGCTATAGAGATGTTCAGAAAAAATTATATAAAAATTTTATTAGACAGATAACTACTTTTTGTTGTTTTTTTTTTTTTTAATTATTTTGTCACCTATTTGACGTACCTTTTACCATACAATTATCTCCTGAAAGAAACTCTATTTGTTTCCCATAGCAGCAGCTTTTCAAAGCAGAAGCTGAATGTAGTATATAAGCGTGTATAGTACATTGCTTATAAAAATGTTGCTGGTAACACCAGACGACATCTAAAAAAAATCTCACTTTGTAACAACCACATGTTGCATGATATTTTCGCTGTTATTTGCAAAGCAAATGGGTAGGGTCCGTATACATAATATTATACTTACATATGCACCAGTGAAACTTGAGTCCTTCTCTGCTGAAGAGCTCATACGCATTTCCCCAACTTTGCAAAATTTTTTGAATGAAATAACTTAATGTATCTGTTGAGAGTTGTTTACTTACTAATAAATCTGATTAAACAGCTGAGTCTCAATATTTTCTTAATACACTTGTACATGTACTGTACACAGGGTGATTGCACAGAAAGAAGTGTGATTTCATTAGTTTTTCCTTAAAATATGAAAATCATATAAATTCATATATCTGTACGTAAAATATATATATATTATTTTGCTCATGTCCCGATTGCTTATTTTAAATACTATTTTAAATTTATTACATAAAAATTTGAAAGAAATAATAGGAAATTATCACACACATTCAAAATTATTTGAAGCTTAGTTTGTTTAGCTTTTAGAAAATTTCTATTATTTCATGTCAATAACACGAAGTGAGAAGAAATGTATCACAATAGTGATATTGGAGACTATATAAATACTTTTGTTTATATAAACTTAATCTCATAATCTCTAATAAAACTGACCGTTCCATGTTTATAGTATAATATAAAATAATATTTCAATTCTTCTTTTAATTCCTATTCTGTAATCAACAAACTTTTTCATAAAATTTTAATAATGAACCTTAGTGTAGTGCGCTCAGCGATTATCGTATCAACAATCTAGTGCCTCAATGGGGCGCTAATTAATTGATATTAAATATTAATTAAAACCCATTATTATTTTCGACCGAAATTGTCAGCACACTCGCAAATTAAAGATTGTTTGTTTAGACCTTCGCCTGAGCTTTTGCAGATGAAACGTATTGCAAGTGTCATAGGGCGAGTAAAAAATATTATTTACTTTTAAAAACTGCAGTTGTTATCATTCGTTTTAAGAATAGTTTCTGTCTAAGACAGGAGCTCGTGATTGTGAGAGTGAGTGAAAATATATATTTAAAAAAAGTAGTTTATGTAAAAGCTTTGATAATTTGTTTAAGAACAATTGCTTTATCTGGAGATATAATTTTGCCTGATGCTGGTGACCTGTGATTACTGTGTAAACTGAATACTAATATTCTCGGGGGTTTAATATTTTGATAACTATTCCTTGTCAAATAAAAATTTGGTAAACTGATTGTCGAATTATTGTAAAATTTTTATTCACCAGAAACACTAACGGATATTATCAATAAATTAAAAGAAAATTGTACGACAAAGCTTCATATATTAACTGATATTACCCAAACAAACATTAATGTATTTTATACACTGCGTATACGTAACCAGCGTGTAGTGGGTAAATAAATCAGATTGATGATAATAATCCTTTAAACTCATTTATCAAACTGGAACTGGAAAAAAAAAATTTTAATTTTTAATTTTTATTCTTATACGAACCTTTAAAAGGATTTATCTAACATTTTCTGCACAAATTACTAAAAAAAACTTATTTTAAAAAAACACAGTTTGTTCCATTGAAAAAGGGGAAAAAACCCACACCAAAAAACAAAAACCCTTTTCACCATAATTTATTATGCCCTTATTTTTTTTTTTTTATTTTAAATACAGATGGTCAAGTGGGGAAAGGGAAATAAAAACAAAAATGGGAAAATTTTTTGAACTGGGAATTTACTTTATGTGCATTGTTTAATACCATATAAAGCCCAAAAAATAAAATTAAAAAATAAAAATCTTTCCCAACGCTATAGAAATTTTAAAATTTATTGATTGCTAGAAATATATAAAAAGTTTTTTTTTTGAAAATTTTCATAAAAAGTTTTAAAATTTTGCCGGGCTGAAGAAGGCACTTTTTCCAATGATTGTTAAAATTTTAAAAACGGCCCTGTTGTGGGGCGGGGGGTTTTTTATTTTCAAAAACAAAATTGTTAGCCCAATTCCGGGAAAAAGTTTTTTAAATTTTTCCCGTGAATAAGTGAGGGAAAAAAGAACGTTCTATTTTAAAGTCCCAAGTAATTTTTCCAAATTTAAAATCTTCACTACTAACATTGAAAACCAAATACTGTATATTAAATTTTCCATTTTCATATTTTTAAAAAATTTTCCACAAAAGGGTATGAAAAATAGGAAAAAAAATATTTAAAGAGGAAATGTTTGTTCACAATTAACTTTTTTATCAAAGGGGGAGTTAAAATTAGTAAATGGTGAAAAAAAAAAAGGAAGCAGGCAGATTTCAAAATTTAGGAAAAAATTTACAATATAAAAGACAAATTAAATATATTTAAAGAATGTGCTAGAAAAGGCAAACAAAAAATTGCTGTTTCCTCATCCAGCTCTTGTTAATAATTATTGCTTTGTGTTCTGATGATTTTAATAATAGCTATTACAACATGAAAGAAACGTACAAATAAAGTAAGTTGATTTTTATATAAAAACGACTTTTTTTTTTTAATATTTTTGTACGTTTTTGTTCTGAATATTTTTGCTTTATTTGCTTTTGTAAAAAGCTTTTATTCAACACCACTAGTATATAACTATATTAATTTTTATTATTTACATTTCATAATATCATAGTTTACTTAACTAATTGTGTTGTAACTATTCCAGAATAAATGCTGTGACTAACCTTTGCCTTTTCTCTGATCAACATCCATTTTTTTAGTTTTGTCATATTTTTTCAACGCCACTTATTTTATTTGCAGCTTCCTTTTATTACTTTTCTCGCGGTGAAATTACCTATAATTATAACTAAGGCTAGAAAAGCAAAAGTGGAACATTGAATTAATATATACAATGTAATATAAATGAGGGCTGCACTGACCTAAGGTCATATTGTGCCCTTATTTGTTAATTACAACAATTATATTGCTACGAGAAGAAAATAGTTTACACTGTAGAAATGTTCTATGGTTTCTATCAAAAAAATATATAATTTTACTTTTACAACCTGTCTCAAAGTATAATAGTTTGTTTGTTGGTGAAATCACAAATCTTGGACCTGCTCAACTGTTTTGGGACTAAATTTAATACGTCATATTCCTATGTCACAGCAGTTTTAAACCACGCCTACTTCCCACATGTCACAATCTTCAAAGTCCATTTGATTCTTTCACTTCCAGTGACACAAATCAAGGAGGTTTGCACTAGTAATTCCATTAAAGTATGTCAACTTATGACCAAATGAGTGTGGTTAATAGATAAAAGCAGGTCGATACTACCCCAACTCCCTTATACTATATTTAATGATTTTGAGCTTCCTAATAAATCTTGTCGAATATGTCGGCAGTGTATGGTTATATAGAGATCGTATACATAAACTTCTAAGATCCTGATACTCTGGTGATTTATGCAATTTGAAAATATAAAATGTTTGTTTGCACCTAGCTTTAGCCTTTCTTTACTTGTTTCTTGCTAGAATATTCTATAACTCAGCTACATAGAGGAGTTTTTCCTTAATTGGCAGGCTTTCAAATCAGTAACGGTTGCCTATAATTTATTATATAGCAGTAAAAACAGTGAAACTGAAAATGCACTAGTATCCTTTTATTTGCAAACTGTGTCACAAATTATTTCGGACACTGTTTGTTTCAAGGATCTAAAGAATATATAGCTTTGTTCTTTTTGAACTGACAATTTCATTTGTTCTACGTGTCCTATTTGTAGGAAATAAGTTTTTTCAATCATTCTGAAGATAGTATTCTTTCGTTCAAGCATCCAATCAGTGATGTTGACGGCTCACAGAGATGGTAAGATCAAAGCCATTGACCATGAGTTCAATTAACGAGGCTACTTTTTACTATAAGATTGCTTATTCAACAACTGTTTTTAAGTTTAAGGTGTTACGGCTTACCGAACAACAGTTTGTGTTTTTTGTTGCAACGATTAAGCAAGTAAAGACTCAAAACATTAAGCTTGTGAATTGCTTATGCAAATATATTTAGTATTGCAACAATTTAATAACGTTATGTTACCATTATGATAATTTGTTAACAAGACTCAGTTCGTTTCGAGTTAGATCACCGCAGGAGAGGCAAACACACAACCAGTCTGATAAACCAGTGGTAAATCTTTTAGTCGAAAATTTGGCAAATTTCGATTTTGGAATCAATGGTAAATCTCTCTTGAGATAAAACTGAAATAAAAAAGTGTACTTGGCTAGACAAATCCTTCTTGATTATTTAGTCAAAGGTGTCAGCTTATTGATTTTTTATCAATTGAGTGATTATTTATTTTGTTGATTGGCTAACTGATTTGTTTATTGATATACCCTGTCAGCGATTTTATAATTTTACATTTGATTTTACACAATTATTGAACGTTTTTATTATTGTTTGCTGTTATTAGGCAACTTTTTCATCAGAGAATAATATGCAAAAAAGAAAAATTAATAACTGTTGTCTTAGGAAGTATTTAAAGCAAAGTGAACGCGGAATTTAATGTTGGGTGAAAGCTGGGATTCAATGTGATGAAAATCACAGATAAATTTCTACCTGGCATATATTTATCTGTTTTTAAAAAATAAATATATAATAAAATAACATTATCCTTAAATCAGAAAGTTTACAAAGTCAGTTAACGTAGATATATTTTCACCATGCGATATTGAATAGTATTAAAAGCTCTTTTTTCGATTTTTTGCTGCTATCATAGCATCTTTTATGACCCAAAAATGATCATTGTTGCGAATTGTGTTACCGATACACGGTAGCAAGACTCAACATCGTTTAATGTTTTTTACGATGTCAACAAGATACGATGGAAACCAAGATACGTTGGCTTAAGGATAGGCGGCAATGCGACGAGTGAAATGGATAGCATTTAGATAATTAGCCAATTTTGTTGATTGGATAAGCACGTATTTATTTACACAACCTAATGATTTAAACGTACGAGAGTGTAATTAAAAATAATTGATTAAGAAAACTTAAGGGGGTATCATCAAAACGACAAAAAACTAAGAAAAATCGTCTCGATATTTTTTGATATTTTAAGAATAAAACGATAATTTACAACGTATATAATAAATACTATTTTCCAACACTTTGATTTAAATGCGCCGATATTAAAAAAATTGAGTGTTTGACGCTGATTGGATCAAAAAGTTTCATTAATAATCGCAGTTCCAACCATATTGTTTCCACACTGTTATTAGGCAAATATTCTTTTTTCATGATTTTTGAAGGAAAATAATATTTGGCAACATGTAATCAAAATTAAAAAAATCGATTTTTCAAAATTTAAGCTAATTATAAACGTAACTTTTTCTGATTAATATTTTAGCAAATACTGTAGGAAGTATTTAAAGGGAACTTTCAAAGGCATCCACCGCGCTGTAATTTAATCAATGTTGCCTGGTTGTTAAGCTGAAAATTTAATGTCATTTGAAACGAAATATCAAACTCATTTTTAGTAAAGTTGCAATATTAAATTTCTAATTATGCTTAAAAAGCATAACTGAATTTATGTTTCTATCTACAAAGAAAAATTGTGGTAAAAATTTAAAAATGAAATATCTTTAAACTGAAATAGTATAATGCGAAAACTATAGTTAATTACAAGTTTAATTTCTCCGTAATTTTAATTAAGTTGTAGTCAGCAACAATATCTTGCAACATTAGTATTTGCATAGTTCCCTATTGATTGCAGTTCTATTTTGCTATTTTAGGTTAATTTAATAATCTGCAAAACAATTTTTTATTTCATCGAAGTGCCAAACGTTTTAAGAGCGGTTGGAGAACAAAAAATTCAATATCTTTGGAATGGTATGAATGAACAAAAGTTTTTTTACAGATTATTAAACGTGACTATTTTGCGCGTTATCTCTTTCATATATTAATATGTCAGAAACTAATAAGATGTTCCCTAAATTTCTTTATGGCGCAACACATACCATCACCAATATACATATATTAGTTGTATGGAGCTCAGGAAACTACTGATCCGATTAGACCCATTTTTGACACACAGTTATACAAGTAACATTATCAAGAAATTATTACCGCTGATTTTCGACTATCTATCTCACATATTGACCGGTATTTCCGGTCGAAAGTCAACTATAGATACTGAGGCTTGAACAGTTTTGTTTCGGTATGGACAATTTTTGGTCATAAGGTGGCATACTGACTTCGTTAGAATCGAATTTAAGCTCATCTTTTCATCCTGATCATTTACATATAAATAAACCTATATCTAACTCGATTAGTTAATTCATTTTTGCTTTCGGTCACTATGTGCTGTCTTTTTTGTTTGGCATTTACTCTACATTACAAAACAAAATAGTTCTTTGATATAAACAAAAATGTTGCTAATGATTTTATGTGCAACAGTGTCCGGACAACTCGCGCTAGTGCTGTCTGTTGTATTATATACTGTGCACTTTCAAATTTTCTGTTTTTTTGCCATGTAGTATATCTTGAGTTGCTGCGTATCTGATCAAAATTTTATTTAAAGATAGTATGAGAGCATTCTCGTACGTGTGTTAGTGAAAAGCAAGGGTGAAAAAGAGAGCTTTTCAAAATTTAAGTAGATTGCTGGTTTCTGTACTGATTTATGTTGCAGGAAGAAGCAAAATATTGAAAAAATATTAATTGCTTTAAATAACCTTCATTAAATTATGAATAGAAATTTGGTAAAATAAATATAAATTTGCAAAGTTGAAAGCTGAAAAATTATAGTTGTGAACATAAACAATTTCTGCGTATGAAGATATACATTGTCATACTTTTTAACGAGAAGTGGTAAACATTTGGTACACCTTTACTTATATTTACGTGGTAGTGAAGTGACCTCGGTCGAAAAAAAATATATCTAAATTAAATAAAATTTTACACTTGCATTTTTGTACCAAACCACAGGCGTGATTTTATAAATACTTATATGCATGTAAGCATACAACGTGTTGAGCTCACGAAACCTTCACCTGAAATTAAGATACTGTGTGTTTGTAATTCATCAAACATTTTGAGAGTCGCTTGCAAGCAAATTAGTAGTGAAGCCCTTCAAATATGAATTTCTTTTATGTGTAACCTCTTATGGTGTTTATATGTGTACATATACCGGCTTTGTACACGTCTTATGTATTTTAAAAATGTGCAAAGCATTTAGTAAGGCAAGAAATTGGCTTTTAACTGATGAGTAATGGCGTGAACAAGACACAATCAAACAAAAAACTTTTTTCGTGGCTAGATAGTATTTTTGGCTTCACACGTATATTAGCTGATCATGGAATAATGTTATTAATTTTTGTGAATATGTAAGAGGGTAGTGCCTGAAAGTTCACTTCAAAAATAGTTACTTGAGCTCTCGTGATCTTTATACAAACCCTTCTTAGGTTTTTATAAAATCCGCAAACTCATTTGATACAGCGAAATTTTCTTCTTTCCACATTATTTACTATAAATCACAATCTGCAAAAGGAATTTGGTCAAAATCTCTAAACTTTCTCTCGTTTAATGAATCTGATTTCATAAAATGGTAAATACATACTAAATGGCAATCAAAAAGTTCTTTTGCTATTACGTAAATATCTTTGATTTACAAAATATTTCCGAAGAATTTCATATTTGCATAATTAATCAAAGCAATCTCGAAGTCATTAAAAATGAATGTGCTTAGCGGTTATTTAGCTAATTGTTCGAAATATTAAATATGTATATTATATCGTTAAGTGCTTTCGCAAAGTTTTCATAAAACAATTTCAAGTATTATCATTAATAAACTTCTTGGAAGTTTAAAATATTTAAATATTTTATTTATTTCAATACAGAAGGCTTGATTTTATGTTGTTTTCCAAATGCAAATATACTACTGCCTATGCGTTACACTGTACATACAGTATGTCCATTTATATTCCTAACTTGAGTGGGCAACTCAAATTACACTTTTTTTTGTTACGTATTCGCAATGGTGATCATTATAGTGATAAATGAGGTACCGGAAACAAGATTTTTTAATAACTCTCTTGTGGCATTGTAGATTTTGAGACCAACAGTTAACATTATTTGAATCTGTAGATCTAAATGGTGATTGATTCAAAAATTTTCCCTAACTTCCTAGAGTGGGACCACATAAAGATTTACTTTTTATGACTGCTTGCATAGTATATGATTAATCCTGGTTTATCTAAAATAAGAAAGCTGTTCTACTTTGTGCACTACTTAGTCCAGCATCTTATGCTTTTTGGTGTTTCTTTGAATAATTAACGTTTTTAACAATCGCACTGCTAAAATTTTCAGTTAGTTGATCGAGGTCGACGGCAAATGGTGAAATAGAAATCGCGTTTTCATAATGGGTTAGTTGTCATTACCCACGGTCCTCTTGTCGGAATTAATAGGCATCTAAATCACTCGTAACAGAAAAGTTTTCAACAGGGATAAGTACGTATATACGTATGTACATATATATGTATGTGTGGCTTTACTTCGTTAGTGCTGTTCCGCTTTGTGATTAGTAACTGAGAAACAAGTAAGGAACCACTAAGTTCGGTGTCACCGAACATTTTATCTCTGCATGATAAAGTGATAATCGAGATTTCATTATCCGTCATTTACAAATTACTTTTCAAATATTCGTTTGTCCCATTTGTGTGAATTTTTATTTTATTCATCATTGGTTCTTAATGTATATACATACTATTATACAGAGAAGGCATCAGATGGAATTCAAAATAGCGTTATATTGGAAGAGGCGTGGTTGACGACAATAACCGATTTCACCCATATTTCGTACATGTCATCAGGGTGTTAAGAAAATATTATATACCGAATTTCCGGTTTAAATTTTTGGTTGGGTAGTTCCTGAGATATGGTTTTTTGGTCCAATTTAAATTTTATGTTTTTTACGCCACGCCCATTTTCAAAATCCCCTAAAAAAAGCATGGGTGCAGCTTCCTTCTGCCATTTCTTCCGTAAAATTTAGTGTTTTCGTTTTTTAATTTTTCGGTTAACGCCAAGTCTTTAGTGATTTTCAATAAAAATATTGGTATGGGAGGTGGGCGTGGTCACATCATCCGATTTCTTGCTTTTTTGAACTGTATATGGAAATTTAAAAAAACTGTAGGAAACGACTTTAAAACTAAAGTTTGGATGACATAGTTTGTAGTACTTTCCCAGACATGTACAAAAAAATAGTTTGGGCGGGGCCACGCCCACTTTTACCAAAAAAACTCAAATATGTTTGTCCCTATTCGCAAATGCGATCCTTTGTGCCAAAGTTACTTTAATATCTTTATTTATGGCTTAGTTATGACACTTATAGGTTTTCGGTTTTCGAAAGAGAGTTTTGAGTCACGCAGTCTTATTTTGCCCATCGAACTATTTCTTTCTTTATGGACCAATGATGGTTTACATATGCACACCTGCCAAGTTTGTGATAATGGTTTAAATATCTCCACTTTTTTGTATTTATCCGCATTTATGTTTTGCAGCTGAACGGACGTACGGACGGACAGACGGACGAAATGGACAGACAAATCGCGTTTTTGGGTTAGTTGCTCACTCGTCACCCACATCACTGTCGGATTAAAACCCTATATCTGACTCTTTTAGTTTTAGGACTTACAAACTACCGTTATGTGAACAAAACTATAATGTGTCCTTTAGCAACTTTGTAGCGAGATTTTTGCTGAAATAATTGTTTTGTAACTGAAATACGCAAATGATACAGACCTACTACACTTTTGTTAGTATATGTACCCGTGTATATAAGTTGGTATCTGCATTAAAAGATTTGTATACATACATATATATGTTTAACCATATACATATTGTAGCCTTTAAAACTTTGTTGTTTAATTTCCAAGTTTAATGCATCAACTCCGACTATGAACAATTTGCTTATTGGTTTAATTATTTAGTTTGACTGTATGTAACTTTGTTTGTTGATACTACTTACATGAGCTTAATTCTAATGTAAGTGGGTTAAATATTATTGAATGGAACAGGCAAACTATGAAACGTTAGCTGATATGGAAATTTTAGTTTAAGCCGACGTTAATATAAAATCTTTTTAAAGTCTCTGAAAGTAAAACTATTTCTTATCTATAATTCAGACTTTTTATTTAAACTTTTCATTACTGAAATATACTAACAGTAAATGGAATACTATATGTACTGCTAGTTTCAAATATTATCATAGTATTGACTGTCTTAGACAGTTCCTGATTAGAAATAATTATATCTATGTATGACCCGTAAGATGCTGCCTTTCTATCGGCGGGCTTAGACCCATTTGATTTGTTAACTAAAGAGATGCTTTAACAGACTAACCATTCAAAACTAAAAACTAAAAGTAAATGCTCGAGCAGAGATGGTGAAGAGCCGGCGAAGACGGTAGAAAGTCAGTCGAAACGGTCGATGTACATTCCAACTGATCCCCAACATTTGCTTAACCCAAATTCTCAATGTATGGCTGTTTTAAAGTTTATTTGAAACGATTCAAATAGGAGATCGGGGGCATATAAGACATTTGCGGAGGCAATTTAATTGAGAATCTGGAGCTTATATTGCACCAGTATCCGCAATACGAGAAAGAAGGCATTTGGAATAGACCCTATACCTAAAAACCTAGTAGACCAAATGGATATATCCGCAAAAATCAGGAAACCTGAAAGTGCCCACGAGCAGCACCGGATAAACGATTTCCAAAATCCAACTAAGACACCGAACACACAAATACATACCAAAGTTTCTGCAATATTAGGGAAGGGGGAACATCCTCCCTATACAATACTTGACTTACTAGGTGGTTCGGTACATAACGGTAAAAGGTTTACTCCCCGTAAAAAAATACAATAAAATGTATAACCAGTTTATTAGTTCTACGAAGAATGGCCAGAAGTCAGGTCTACGTCGGTAAATGTGGCAGTTTAATTAGACTGACTTATTAGTATTACATAATTTAATGTGACATGCTCTGTTTTTGGTCTTTAAATTTTATTAAATGTTTTCTTTCTTATTTTTCTTAACCATTCTCTCCTTCTTAACTGAATTTTCCAACATAAGTTTTAAGTAGCTGATTTTGATTTATGGCTCTAAACATTTTAGCGCGATAATAAAACCCACACATGTACAAAATATTTTCCAGTGTTCTAATTGTTCTCAATATTTCAATGTCCTGCTGTGTTATTTAACTAGCTATCTTCTATAGAATTTTCCTTTTGTTTCCACAAACACTAATGTTGTTCTTGTTGGCCAAGACACATTAAAACCGATTTTATAGGCATAATGTCCGTGATATATTGCAATTCACTTCATGCTGTGCCACAGAATTCTCAATTTCCTGCACATAAATTTGTGCGAGGTAATGACAAAGGACAGAATTGAAAAAAAAAAAACACATAGAGCTATTAGCTTAAGTAATATAAACTGTCACTATTTAACTTAAAGTCATAAATGCCATTTGATTAAAATGCGCCATTTCAGAACTAAAAATTTCAGAACAAACATCCTGTAAAGTATTATTTTTGAAATATTTTAAATTTTAGATTTGTATACTCACACATAGAGATTAATATATTAAAAGGGCACTTTCAGATTTACGGCCGCGCCTTTTATACTTCCTTTAGTTATTATTTTCAAGTGATTTAACAAGTGAAGTTTTACTTCCAAAACTATTTTTGACAAGCGTGTATTAATGGCTTCCAAGCTTATGAATATCCAAGTGCATATCTAAGTGTTTATGACGTGAAGTATCATTTTGCAGCGTAACTTGTTCAACTTTTTTTTACTGTAGTACACGCAAATATAAGTTCACATTTGCAACTATTGATAAATATTCAATGAACCCTGACGTCTTTTCGCTGAACGCGAATACATAATTTATAATAATTTTACTAATGATATCGTTTAATAGTTGCCGCAAGTCTTTTTATACCCTAAACAGGCTATATTAAGTTTGCCACGAAGGGTAGGACTCAGAAAAAAATGTCGGATACCCTATAATTTATATATACCCATAGTATAAATCATCAGCATGACGAACTATAAGGCATATAGCCGCCTTACACGCTGAATCAAGTTTTGTAAAGATTTTTTTGTATTTGTGAAGGGTATTACACACAGATTATAAACAGTGCTTCTTAAAAATTCGTTCAGATAATGACTCCTGCCACTGGTAAAACGTCTTATGTTCATACATATGTACTGGATAGTCGAAAAAGTCTTTTCGTATTTTGTTAATAGATGTTGTTCCAGCATATCTCCAGTGCTACCAATAACATTTTGTCATACCATATAATGCTTTTTGTCAACATTTACTGTTCAAAAATGAGTGAAAACAATGAAGAAATTCTCTATATTTTGAAGTTTTTGTATAAAAAAGGGAAGAATGCGACCCAAGCCACCAATGAAATTTGTGAAGTTTACGGAGACGATCCTGTATCAGTTCGTCTAGCACAACAATGGTTCGCTCGCCTCCGTTCCGATATTTCTATTTACACTGATGGAATAATGTCTCTAGCGGAAAAATGGCAAAAAGTGGTCGACCAATATGGTACATATTTATTTATTTATATATATTTTATACTTAAATTGGCATAAATTTATACCAATGTTCTAAAGGCTCCAGTATAAACCCCAGACAGTGTGCAAAAACATACCAAATAAAAATTTGAAAAACTTCTGATTATCACTTCCTCCCATGCACAAGGTTCTTCCCGCACTCTAGCTTTGCAGAAAAAAACTTTTATTACAGTTATACACTTAATATGTCTTATAGTTTTGATTTTCACTTGCGCCAGTCTTTGCTCGCGGGGATTAAATATTGGTCAGCACTATCCCCTCGCAATGACTGAGCAAAAAAAAACACATTTTTTAACAAATTTGTAGCCAGACGATGAATTAAGTCAGTTTTTTTTTAGACTTTTCGTTGCTGCCTCCACACTTGGGTTTTAATACAAAGCGCTTTAAATTTTCATTGTGAATTTTTTCCATCGCAAGGTTAGAAAAGCAGGGGTACACACACATTCGTGTTCTGTGCTTGTACATTATGATGTTTTTATAGCGTCAATTTGCTAGACGGTCAAATGTCGGTTAATTTTTCGAAGAAACTTAATCTGATTGAAAATTTTGTTGAACGACACAATAAGCCAGAAGAAATGCAATATATTTGTTTAGCTGTTTGGTGACTCGCCAAACTAGTAGGTGTAAGTGGTTGTCAGAATTTTTAATATTATTGAATATTTGGTTTTTCCCTCAACTGCATTTCAAATTCTTTTCTGCAATTTCGTCCAACTTGAATGGCATGTACTTTACATGCAACCAATAATTTTATTTGACTGAACAAGGCTATTGGTGACAGGGTGAATACTTATTGAAGGCTTAAATCCGGCGTAGTTGAATATTGTCTGATATGTGATTGTTGAAGTGCTATACTATCTCGTACCGCAAAGTACGTTTTTTTTATGAGCCTGGGGTACTGTTTTGTGTTAAAAGAATTTATCAAGTTGAAATTTTCTGAAAGACATTAGAGAAAGTCCTTTCAAAGTTTGATTTCAAAGGACTTTTAAACGTTGGTAGAATTGTAAAATCAGAAAAGCCTGGATACAATTCATTAATAACGTGTGAAACTTAGATACTTTTTAATTCTTGATAAACCTTTTATAATTTTATTTTAAAACAGTGAACAGAAATCAAATAATTTTCATACATATAATGGAATGAAAATTACTGGAAGAAGTAAGAAATAAAAAATAGAGAAATGAGAAAAAATACATTAATACTACTCCATATAAAAAATTTCCAGCACATGTTGCCAGTTCTTTCATATGCAATTCAAGAACACTGGCTAACACATAATCATGTGCTCCTCAAGCATCTATTATTGTGTGCAAAATTGGCTTTTAACGGGCTTTCAGTTCTCATGCCAACCACTTAATGCTATTGTTAGCCAAAACATAAGAATAAAAGACCATAAGTGTGTTTTGCTGATATTTCATATTTTTATGTTTGCAAGTGAACAAAAGCGAGTCTACAAAATTTCCTACATAATTGTTTACATACCATTTTAATAAAATAGACAATATTATCATAGAGGAAATAGAGTGGTGAAAGGTTTCGTGTGGACAGACTAGTTCATTACAAAATCTATAAAAATACCTAATTTTTAATATTCCGATTTATTATGATATATTGCGTAAAATCCCAAATTTAACTTATAAGTGGAGATAATTTATGCGACAACCAAAAAAATTCATTCCGTTTATCTAACCTTTAAGAATGATGCCATAGTACTTTACGACATTTTTCTTTGATTCATTTGCAATATTTTAATCTACTATATATGTGTATTAGCTGTGCTGAAACCCTGCTGATATTCATAACATTGTCTTTTCTCGAAATAATGTGTATGTCGCATTATCAGTTATATGGCTGCTCATCCCCTAGTTTTACACCCATAGTAAATACGCTTCACAAACATACAGCAAACTAACAAAGGATTTGTGTTTTGCTGTTGCTTACAAAATTCCAAATTTCTGGACTTCTACTGTTTATAAACGTGGTTCACTTCATACAAAAGAAAATGTTATGTGTTCTACACATATCTCTACGTTAGTCCTCATACGCTCACATACTCGCTCAAATGATTTCAGTTGCTAAAGAACGTCATTTTTTTATTTGCTCTTTTGCCTCCATAGTGAACACACTTAAGCTCGAACTAGGCAAACATTTCTGTTAAAAATGTACTTACTGTTCAATGTAAAGAAAAATTGATAAAAATGTGAAATTCGGGTAACTGGGAAATTGTCACAAAAACAAAGAAGTAAAAAAACGTTTGAGCTTGTAATACACAGAAACTGATTATGGGAGGATTTGTGAGCCTTGGATGCCAATTTTGTGTTCACATATCCTCAAATAACCGATTCATGATATCCAAGTTTTTTTCTTTCAGCAACAAAAGGAAAATCGTGAACACGTTTGTTTTGGAATATTAAAAAACAAGTATTCTCATACTATATACCTTTGTTACTTTGAAGACTCGTAACTAGCTAAATGAATATATTTTTAAATAAGTAAATTTATCTTTTTTTGAGTTGAAAGATCAAATCCGCTTTTAAACCGTATGCGGCGCATTTTTTCTGCATTGCTAAATGTTTGTATTTGGATCGCATCTGATGAATTTTGTTATTATATGGCAGCAGATAAAAAAGACACTATATTTAAAGCGGTCTAGCAAGTATCAAGTATCAAGTATAAGTCTAATTAAGTTGATATTAACCATTAGTTTTCTTATCTCGAACCGATAACATTTCATACATATATTAGAAATGTTTGGCTTGTAATAAATATCTGCTGCAGCGCACTAAACGGCAACCTTTTATTCAAATTAGGTCGTAGTCTGGTCGTCGGTCACATTTAGTACCCGCAAGTCCGGGCAGAATTTTATTACCTTGTTGATGTGTCGTCATACGTTGAATAGGCGATTAAAGTCCATAAGATAATCTGATCATTTTAAATTTGTGTGTATTGAATTCAACTACTCTACGATTCGGTTACATGATTTCTTACACCCTATAAATTTACTGAGGCGTGAAATTTTTGGTCTCTTCCTTTATTTTATTGTTGTTTTTGCAATGTGACCCCACAACAGCTGTCGAAAGTTTGTAGCAGATTCCACAGCAAATTGTTTTCATACTTTTCTTGTTCAAAATAAACGGCCAGGTTGAAGAAAGATCTTCCTTGTATATGGCAAACATTTGGTACTCTTTTTCTTCATTTGCAAATACATACATGTACATATGCTTGTAAATATGTACGTATAGTTTACCCAACATCCTGTCGAGTTTATAGCGTTCGCCCATTAATTTAAATTAATTTGAAAACCATTTGTCACAATTTGAAAATGCTACAGATTGTCAGCTTAACAAGGGTCGCTCGAAACACATACATACATATAGCTTTAAAAATTTGTTGTTCTAGTAGTTAACGATAATTTCAATATTAATATATTTAATTAAAAAAGTTTATTTTCTTCAGTTTGAACGAATACGTGAATCGTATATAAGGAAATTGATAAGAGTGATAGAATTCGTTTTACAAATTTTTTTTATTCTTTTTTTACAAATAAATCTATTTTAAATTTACTTTTTAAATAATTCACATTATACGATTTTGAGAACAGAAGGAGATAAAAAAGCACATTTGTTCTAAACATGGGTGTTAAAAATGTGTGGCTAGATTCCTTTACACTAAGCTATTATAGTAATCAAGCTATGCTCGACATTATAATACAAGTTTTGATAAAAACATTAAAAGAATTCATTTACATTTTCACCTGCATAAATTCGAAACCTTCATACATACCTTTTTGCTGTTTTAGTTTCCACTTATATTCGTTTTTTGAAAACAGTCAAGTAGAAGAAAGAAACTAACAAACAGAGAATACCCTAAATTGATTTGTAATATTCAGTTGTTCAAGAAGACGCTTTGAATTGGAAATAGAAATCTAAACAAAAGGAAGGGCATAAATCAAACAACGAGTTGAAGGTTGAACATTTGCAATTAGAGAAGAAAAAGGGCAGATTCTTCAAATACATAAATGAGGATTGCAAGCGAAAGTGATACAACCATCAGAGGAGTAAAAGTTGAAAAAACACTTAGAATAACTATGTAGTTCAACTAAAATGCTACTATAATTTTATGTTTTGTTTTCCTTTAACATTTTCTTAATCATTTGACACCTTTTCTCATTGAAAATGAAGAATGGTAAAGTGAAGTAATTGCAAAGATACATAATTAAAAACAATAAGGTTTCATTGTTTCCCGCCGCCTTAAATCTACCACTTCATTTTCGATTTTTAGTAATTTCACTAAGCCATTAATACACGCTCGTGAGCCATGACACGCTGGCAGGCCACATATCACAAATGTCCCGCAAAACATGTGAAGGCTACCACCAAATATTGCTTTTTTTTTGTCAATCTAAAGTGTGCAAAATAAGTGGAGCCAAATGCGTTGGAAATAATATGTGGACTATATCGCCAAGATAATAACTGAATAAAAATTACTTCACAATTGCTTCTTGCTAATTTTTGAAATAGTGAAAGAAATAACAGCCTTATTTCAATCAAATACTCATTTCAGTTAATGCAGTTATATCAATTTGTCCTTCCATAGCATACATACTGCTGCGAATTACGAAGTCAACTGCACTTGATCTTGCCGCACAATTTAACTTAATTTAAGACAGTCATTGATTTCATTGTCCTTAATTTGCTCTGGTGGTCTTACCACATTTTTGGTTGTAGACACCCAAAAAATCATCACCCGCGAATCGCTTAATTACTTTTCCTGTTCTCCTTCTTTTCAAAGGCGTGCGTACTACGAATATTTTACTTTTATATAATAATGGACAATGGTGTATTTTTCTGTGTAGAATTAAGTTTTCGCATTTCTCTTTGCTTTGAGGTGCTATATATCTTTGCCAGCTATTTCGGTACTGCAATTGAAATAAGTATACGCCTAGTGGTCACAGCGTTTCACCACTTGCCATTTATTGATAGTTGCTGGACGTGGCGAAGAGTGGTCAGAAGGGTATTGTAAATAAATGAGAATGGAAACAAAAGTCAATGAAACTGAATATAAAGTAAGAAGCAGGTGTAACGTAATATCTTCAATTGACTCAAAACCGTTTTTCTCGGAGCGGTTGTTTGAGTTTGCTGAACAGCCAGAGTCAAACGGAGATAAATATGGTGATTTCACGATATTGATTGAAAATTTGGCGAAAAACTGAGGAAGGCAATATCGTGGTGCAAAAACCAATAGTTGTCGGCTTTCGGTCTTTTTTTACGAATACCTTCACGAAAACGACGCATAACACTCAAATAGTATTCCTTGTTGACAGTTTGGCCTTAGTTTTTGTCTTGCATTGACCTGATTTTTCGGCTTCGGCTCACCTTTGCCACGATATTCGTCTGTCGTAAGCATAGATCCAAGACCCACTGCCAGTATTAATACGCTTCATGACATCGTGTTTGTCGGAAAACATTGTTTCACTGGCGTTAACGCGACGCGGTTTCTCGAAAAGATTGAGCGATTTTGGAACCAATCATGTTTTCATTTCCCTTAGGCCCAAATGTCCTTCCAAATGATTTCCACTGATCCTTCCGATATTTCAACGATGCCTATAAGATCTGACTGTTAATCGTTTATTCTGAAGCACCGATTCCTTTATTTTATTGACGTGTTGAGCTTTAGCTGATGTTGATAGCCGTCCTGGGTGTGGCTCTTCGACAACTCGTTCTCAGCCTTCTTTGAATAATTTGTATCAATTTAATAGAACTTCTTTGCTGAATAAGTTCAGTCATCGTAAAAATCGCCGAATTTTCAAATGAAACAATTTTTTGAAATTTGAGTTTTTATTGGATTAATTCTGTGAAATAATCAAAGGTTTTTCGTTATCTTATTAATGTACTTAACATACTTTTAATTTTTTTATTTATCAAGGTTATTTTACTTGTTACTCTGCAGTCCACATTACTCATACGCCCTGGCTTACTTAAGAGAATTTACTTGCAAACAAATTTTAACTTAGTCTAAACGTATCAAAGGCGACTTATGTATAGTTAATTAAAATCGGATGAATATACATCGAGTATTAAGTTAAAATTAAAAAGCTTTGGCTTTGCATTTCAATTTCTACCTTAACTCCATATGTGTTTGGGTATATGTATAATATAAAAATATCTTCCATTTTACCGCGGTGCTTGTTTACATAAAATTTTTTCGTGTTAAATTGATCGTCTCCGCCTTTGGTAAAAACTCATATACTTATTTTCGTACTATATTCGCTTGCTCCTATAAAAATCATTAAGTTTTCGGTTTTGCATTGCATTTCAACATATTTTTAGGTAATGTCTTCCAATTAAAAAGATATTACAATCTTGTGTAACATTTTAGAGGAATCTATTAAGATATAAATGTATGCGAAGAAATATTAACACAGACGACATTAGTGGGTTCACTTTCCTAACATTTGGCATTTTGCATTGTGACAGCTGTTGCTTTTCGCATATTTCCCCATCCAGTTAATCCTTTTGCACAATCTCAACTGTCGTCGACTGTTTGCCAGATTCCGCGTTGACTCTATTTTTCCTGTGGTGACGATAATTGAAGCTGCGTGATATTGCACATTTACAAAAGAAACTAAAATAGTCTAGAATTGCTTTGGGAAATGTGTAAAGTGGTAATGAAAACAAATTGAATTTATTTCTATTTACATGTCATTATCTATGATAAGGCTTCTTCTTTATAAAATGGGTAATAAATACACATTTTTACATTTTCTATTTTCTTATAGATTTTAATTTTCTAATGTGATTTTAAATCTTTTTCGTGGTTTGAATTAATAATTGATATTGTGTTGTAAAAAAATAAAATATTTTATTTGAAGTACCCTAAATTTTTATATAGTCAAATTGTTAAATATA
>NW_026090029.1:0-22872 GCF_024586455.1 Bactrocera neohumeralis | reverse complement strand
AAGCAAATCGAATTTATACCTGAATATAAGATTGTCGAATTCTTCCAACTGCACTGCCGTTATGGCTTTATGCCAATTTCAGCAAGATGAAGAATGTTAATTATCTTAAATATTTGATGTTAATGATTTGAAGCAACTAAATATTGACTGCTAAATGTGTATATACAAGAAAATCGACTTTATACCTGAATATAAGATTGTCGAATTCTTCCAAATGCGCTGCCGTTATGGCTTTATGTCAACTTTGATAGGATGAAGAAGGCTAATTATCTTAAATAGTTACAATAATGATTTAAAGCAAATCAATATCGACTACTAAATGTGTATATAAAAGAAAATCGACTTTATACCTGAATATAAGATTGTCGAATTCTTCCAAATGCACTGCCGTTATGGCTTTATGTCAACCTCAGCAAGATGAAGAAGGTTAATTAACTTAAATATTTGATGTTAATGATTTGAAGCAACTCAATATCGACTGCTAAATGTGTATATACAAGAAAATTGACTTTATACCTGAATATAAAATTGTCGAATTCTTTCACATGCACTGTCGTTATGGCTTTATGTCATCTTTCAGCAAGATGAAGAAGGCTAATTAACTTAAATATTTGATGTTAGTGATTTGAAGCAACTCAATATCGACTGCTAAATGTGTATATACAAGCAAATCGAATTTATACCTGAATATAAGATTGTCGAATTCTTCCAAATGCACTGCCGTTATGGCTTTATGCCAACTTCAGCAAGATGAAGAATGTTAATTATCTTAAATATTTGATGTTAATGATTTGAAGCAACTAAATATTGACTGCTAAATGTGTATATACAAGCAAATCGACTTTATACCTGAATATAAGATTGTCGAATTCTTCCAAATGCACTGCCGTTATGGCTTTATGTCAACTTTGATAGGATGAAGAAGGCTAATTATCTTAAATTAGTTACAATAATGATTTAAAGCAAATCAATATCGACTACTAAATGTGTATATAAAAGAAAATCGACTTTATACCTGAATATAAGATTGTCGAATTCTTCCAAATGCACTGCCGTTATGGCTTTATGTCAACCTCAGCAAGATGAAGAAGGTTAATTATCTTAAATATTTGATGTTAATGATTTGAAGCAACTCAATATCGACTGCTAAATGTGTATATACAAGAAAATCGACTTTATACCTGAATATAAGATTGTCGAATTCTTCCAAATGCACTGCCGTTATGGCTTTATGTCAACTTCAGCAAGATGAAGAAGGTTAATTAACTTAAATATTTGATGTTAATGATTTGAAGCAACTCAATATCGACTGCTAAATGTGTAAATACAAGAAAATTATCTTTATAACTGAATATAAAATTGTCGAATTCTTCCAAATGCACTGCCGTTATGGCTTTATGTCAACTTCAGCAAGATGAAGAAGGCTAATTAACTTAAATATTTGATGTTAATGATTTGAAGCAACTCAATATCGACTGCTAAATGTGTATATACAAGCAAATCGAATTTATACCTGAATATAAGATTGTCGAATTCTTCCAAATGCACTGCCGTTATGGCTTTATGTCAACTTCAGTAAGATGAAGAAGGTTAATTAACTTAAATATTTGATGTTAATGATTTAAAGCAACTCAATATCGACTTTTAAGGTGTAGATACAAGCAAATCGACTTTATACCTGAATATAAGATTGTCGAATTCTTCCAAATGCACTGCCGTTATGGCTTTATGTCAACCTCAGCAAGATGAAGAAGGTTAATTAACTTAAATATTTGATGTTAATGATTTGAAGCAACTCAATATCGACTGCTAAATGTGTATATACAAGAAAATCGACTTTATACCTGAATATAAGATTGTCGAATTCTTCCAAATGCACTGCCGTCATGGCTTTATGTCAACTGCAGTAAAATGAACAAGGTTAATTTATTTAAATATTTGATGTTAATGATTTGAAGCAACTCAATATCGACTGCTAAATGTGTATATACAAGCAAATCGAATTTATACCTGAATATAAGATTGTCGAATTCTTCCAACTGCACTGCCGTCATGGCTTTATGTCAACTTCAGTAAAATGAAGAAGGTTAATTATCTTAAATATTTGATGTTAATGATTTGAAGTAACTCAATATCCACTACTAAATGTGTATATACAAGAAAATCGACTTTATACCTGAATATAAGATTGTCGAATTCTTCCAAATGCACTGCCGTTATGGCTTTATGTCAACCTCAGCAAGATGAAGAAGGTTAATTAACTTAAATATTTGATGTTAATGATTTGAAGCAACTCAATATCGCATGACAAATGTGTAAATACAAGAAAATCTAATTTATACCTGAATATAAAACTGCCGAATTCTTCCAAATGCACTACCGTTATGGCTTTATGTCAACTTCAGCAAGATGAAGAAGGTTAATTATCTTAAATATTTGATGTTAATGATTTGAAGCAACTCAATATCGACTGCTAAATGTGTATATACAAGCAAATCGAATTTATACCTGAATATAAGATTGTCGAATTCTTCCAACTGCACTGCCGTTATGGCTTTATGCCAATTTCAGCAAGATGAAGAAGGTTAATTATCTTAAATATTTGATGTTAATGATTTGAAGCAACTCAATATCGACTGCTAAATGTGTATATACAAGAAAATCGACTTTATACCTGAATATAAGATTGTCGAATTCTTCCAAATGCACTGCCGTTATGGCTTTATGTCAACTTTGATAGGATGAAGAAGGCTAATTATCTTAAATTAGTTACAATAATGATTTAAAGCAAATCAGTATCGACTACTAAATGTGTATATAAAAGAAAATCGACTTTATACCTGAATATAAGATTGTCGAATTCTTCCAAATGCACTGCCGTTATGGCTTTATGTCAACCTCAGCAAGATGAAGAAGGTTAATTAACTTAAATATTTGATGTTAATGATTTGAAGCAACTCAATATCGACTGCTAAATGTGTAAATACAAGAAAATCTACTTTATAACTGAATATAAAATTGTCGAATTCTTCCAAATGCACTGCCGTTATGGCTTTATGTCAACTTCAGCAAGATGAAGAAGGCTAATTAACTTAAATATTTGATGTTAGTGATTTGAAGCAACTCAATATCGACTGCTAAATGTGTATATACAAGCAAATCGAATTTATACCTGAATATAAGATTGTCGAATTCTTCCAAATGCACTGCCGTTATGGCTTTATGTCAACTTCAGCAAGATGAAGAATGTTAATTATCTTAAATATTTGATGTTAATGATTTGAAGCAACTAAATATTGACTGCTAAATGTGTATATACAAGCAAATCGACTTTATACCTGAATATAAAATTGTCGAATTCTTCCAAATGCACTGCCGTTATGGCTTTATGTCAACTTTGATAGGATGAAGAAGGCTAATTATCTTAAATTAGTTACAATAATGATTTAAAGCAAATCAATATCGACTACTAAATGTGTATATAAAAGAAAATCGACTTTATACCTGAATATAAGATTGTCGAATTCTTCCAAATGCACTGCCGTTATGGCTTTATGTCAACCTCAGCAAGATGAAGAAGGTTAATTATCTTAAATATTTGATGTTAATGATTTGAAGCAACTCAATATCGACTGCTAAATGTGTATATACAAGAAAATCGACTTTATACCTGAATATAAGATTGTCGAATTCTTCCAAATGCACTGCCGTTATGGCTTTATGTCAACCTCAGCAAGATGAAGAAGGTTAATTAACTTAAATATTTGATGTTAATGATTTGAAGCAACTCAATATCGACTGCTAAATGTGTATATACAAGAAAATCGATCTTTATACCTGAATATAAAATTGTCGAATTCTTCCAAATGCACTGCCGTTATGGCTTTATGCCAACTTCAGTAAGATGAAGAAGGTTAATTATCTTAAATATTTGATGTTAATGATTTGAAGCAACTCAATATCGACTGCTAAATGTGTATATACAAGCAAATCGACTTTATACCTGAATATAAAATTGTCGAATTCTTCCAAATGCACTGCCGTTATGGCTTTATGTCAACTTTGGTAGGATGAAGAAGGCTAATTAACTTAAATTAGTTACAATAATGATTTAAAGCAAATCAATATCGACTACTAAATGTGTATATAAAAGAAAATCGACTTTATACCTGAATATAAGATTGTCGAATTCTTCCAAATGCACTGCCGTTATGGCTTTATGTCAACCTCAGCAAGATGAAGAAGGTTAATTAACTTAAATATTTGATGTTAATGATTTGAAGCAACTCAATATCGACTGCTAAATGTGTATATACAAGAAAATCGACTTTATACCTGAATATAAAATTGTCGAATTCTTCCAAATGCACTGCCGTTATGGCTTTATGTCAACTTCAGCAAGATGAAGAAGGCTAATTAACTTAAATATTTGATGTTAATGATTTGAAGCAACTCAATATCGACTGCTAAATGTGTATATACAAGCAAATCGAATTTATACCTGAATATAAGATTGTCGAATTCTTCCAAATGCACGCCGTTATGGCTTTATGCCAACTTCAGCAAGATGAAGAAGGTTAATTATCTTAAATATTTGATGTTAATGATTTGAAGCAACTCAATATCGACTGCTAAATGTGTATATACAAGAAAATCGACTTTATACCTGAATATAAGATTGTCGAATTCTTCCAAATGCACTGCCGTTATGGCTTTATGTCAACTTTGGTAGGATGAAGAAGGTTAATTAACTTAAATTAGTTACAATAATGATTTAAAGCAAATCAATATCGACTACTAAATGTGTATATAAAGAAAATCGACTTTATACCTGAATATAAGATTGTCGAATTCTTCCAAATGCACTGCCGTTATGGCTTTATGTCAACTTCAGCAAGATGAAGAAGGTTAATTAACTTAAATATTTGATGTTAATGATTTGAAGCAACTCAATATCGACTGCTAAATGTGTAAATACAAGAAAATCGACTTTATACCTGAATATAAAATTGTCGAATTCTTCCAAATGCACTGCCGTTATGGCTTTATGTCAACTTCAGCAAGATGAAGAAGGTTAATTAACTTAAATATTTGATGTTAATGATTTGAAGCAACTCAATATCGACTGCTAAATGTGTATATACAAGCAAATCGAATTTATACCTGAATATAAGATTGTCGAATTCTTCCAAATGCACTGCCGTTATGGCTTTATGCCAACTTCAGCAAGATGAAGAATGTTAATTATCTTAAATATTTGATGTTAATGATTTGAAGCAACTAAATATTGACTGCTAAATGTGTATATACAAGCAAATCGACTTTATACCTGAATATAAGATTGTCGAATTCTTCCAAATGCACTGCCGTTATGGCTTTATGTCAACTTCAGCAAGATGAAGAAGGTTAATTAACTTAAATATTTGATGTTAATGATTTGAAGCAACTCAATATCGACTGCTAAATGTGTATATACAAGAAAATCGACTTTATACCTGAATATAAGATTGTCGAATTCTTCCAAATGCACTGCCGTTATGGCTTTATGTCAACTTCAGCAAGATGAAGAAGGTTAATTATCTTAAATATTTGATGTTAATGATTTGAAGCAACTCAATATCGACTGCTAAATGTGTATATACAAGAAAATCGACTTTATACCTGAATATAAGATTGTCGAATTCTTCCAAATGCACTGCCGTTATGGCTTTATGTCAACTTCAGCAAGATGAAGAAGGTTAATTATCTTAAATATTTGATGTTAATGATTTGAAGCAACTCAATATCGACTGCTAAATGTGTATATACAAGAAAATTGACTTTATACCTGAATATAGGATTGTCGAATTCTTCCAAATGCACTGCCGTTATGGCTTTATGTCAACTTCAGCAAGATGAAGAAGGCTAATTATCTTAAATATTTGATGTTAATGATTTGAAGCAACTCAATATCGACTGCTAAATGTGTATATACAAGCAAATCGAATTTATACCTGAATATAAAATTGTCGAATTCTTCCAAATGCACTGCCGTTATGGCTTTATGTCAACTTCAGTAAGATGAAGAAGGTTAATTAACTTAAATATTTGATGTTAATGATTTGAAGCAACTCAATATCGACTGCTAAATGTGTATATACAAGAAAATCGACTTTATACCTGAATATAAGATTGTCGAATTCTTCCAAATGCACTGCCGTTATGGCTTTATGTCAACTTCAGCAAGATGAAGAAGGTTAATTAACTTAAATATTTGATGTTAATGATTTGAAGCAACTCAATATCGACTGCTAAATGTGTATATACAAGAAAATCGACTTTATACCTGAATATAAAATTGTCGAATTCTTCCAAATGCACTGCCGTTATGGCTTTATGTCAACTTCAGCAAGATGAAGAAGGTTAATTAACTTAAATATTTGATGTTAATGATTTGAAGCAACTCAATATCGACTGCTAAATGTGTATATACAAGAAAATCGACTTTATACCTGAATATAAGATTGTCGAATTCTTCCAAATGCACTGCCGTTATGGCTTTATGTCAACTTCAGCAAGATGAAGAAGGTTAATTAACTTAAATATTTGATGTTAATGATTTGAAGCAACTCAATATCGACTGCTAAATGTGTATATACAAGAAAATCGACTTTATACCTGAATATAAGATTGTCGAATTCTTCCAAATGCACTGCCGTTATGGCTTTATGTCAACTTCAGCAAGATGAAGAATGTTAATTATCTTAAATATTTGATGTTAATGATTTGAAGCAACTAAATATCGACTGCTAAATGTGTATATACAAGAAAATCGACTTTATACCTGAATATAAGATTGTCGAATTCTTCCAAATGCACTGCCGTAATGGCTTTATGTCAACTTCAGTAAAGATGAAGAAGGTTAATTAACTTAAATATTTGATGTTAATGATTTGAAGCAACTCAATATCGACTGCTAAATGTGTATATACAAGAAAATCGACTTTATACCTGAATATAAGATTGTCGAATTCTTCCAAATGCACTGCCGTTATGGCTTTATGTCAACTTCAGTAAGATGAAGAAGGTTAATTAACTTAAATATTTGATGTTAATGATTTAAAGCAACTCAATATCGACTGCTAAATGTGTATATACAAGAAAATCGACTTTATACCTGAATATAAGATTGTCGAATTCTTCCAAAAATACTGCCGTTATGGCTTTATGTCAACCTCATCAAGATGAAGAAGGTTAATTAACTAAAATATTTGATGTTAATGAATTGAAGCAACTCAATATCGACTGCTAAATGTGTAAATACAAGAAAATCGACTTTATACCTGAATATAAGATTGTCGAATTCTTCCAAATGCACTGCCGTTATGGCTTTATGTCAACTTCAGCAAGATGAAGAAGGTTAATTAACTTAAATATTTGATGTTAATGATTTGAAGCAACTCAATATCGACTGCTAAATGTGTATATACAAGAAAATCGACTTTATACCTGAATATAAGATTGTCGAATTCTTCCAAATGCACTGCCGTTATGGCTTTATGTCAACTTCAGCAAGATGAAGAAGGTTAATTAACTTAAATATTTGATGTTAATGATTTGAAGCAACTCAATATCGACTGCTAAATGTGTATATACAAGAAAATCGACTTTATACCTGAATATAAGATTGTCGAATTCTTCCAAATGCACTGCCGTTATGGCTTTATGTCAACTTCAGTAAGATGAAGAAGGTTAATTAACTTAAATATTTGATGTTAATGATTTGAAGCAACTCAATATCGACTGCTAAATGTGTATATACAAGAAAATCGACTTTATACCTGAATATAAGATTGTCGAATTCTTCCAAATGCACTGCCGTTATGGCTTTATGTCAACTTCAGCAAGATGAAGAAGGTTAATTAACTTAAATATTTGATGTTAATGATTTGAAGCAACTCAATATCGACTACTAAATGTGTATATAAAAGAAAATCGACTTCATACCTGAATATAAGATTGTCGAATTCTTCCAAATGCACTGCCGTTATGGCTTTATGTCAACCTCAGCAAGATGAAGAAGGTTAATTAACTTAAATATTTGATGTTAATGATTTTAAGCAACTCAATATCGACTGCTAAATGTGTATATACAAGAAAATCGACTTTATACCTGAATATAAAATTGTCGAATGCTTCCAAATGCACTGCCGTTATGGCTTTATGTCAACTTTGGTAGGATGAAGAAGGCTAATTAACTTAAATTAGTTACAATAATGATTTAAAGCAAATCAATATCGACTACTAAATGTGTATATACAAGAAAATCGACTTTATACCTGAATATAAGATTGTCGAATTCTTCCAAATACGCTGCCGTCATGGCTTTATATCAACTTCAGTAAAATGAAGAAGGTTAATTAACTTAAATATTTGATGTTAATAATTTTAAGCAACTCAATATCGACTGCTAAATGTGTATATACAAGAAAATCTACTTTATACCTGAATATAAGATTGTCGAATTCTTCCAAATGCACTGCCGTTATGGCTTTATGTCAACTTCAGCAAGATGAAGAAGGATAATTGTCTAAAATATTTGATGTTAATGATTTGAAGCAACTCAATATCGACTGCTTAATGTGTATATACAAGAAAATCGACTTTATACCTGAATATAAGGTTGTCGAATTCTTCCAAATGCACTGCCGTTATGGCTTTATGTCAACTTCAGCAAGATGAAGAAGGTTAATTAACTTAAATATTTGATGTTAATGATTTGAAGCAACTCAATATCGCATGCTAAATGTGTATATACAAGAAAATCGACTTTATACCTGAATATAAAATTGTCGAATTCTTCCAAATGCACTGCCGTTATGGCTTTATGTCAACCTCAGCAAGATGAAGAAGGTTAATTATCTTAAATATTTGATGTTAATGATTTGAAGCAACTCAATATCGACTACTAAATGTGTATATACAAGAAAATCGACTTTATACCTGAATATAAGATTGTCGAATTTTTCCAAATGCACTGCCGTTATGGCTTTATGTCAACTTCAGTAAAATAAAGAAGGTTAATTAACTTAAATATTTGATGTTAATAATTTTAAGCAACTCAATATCGACTGCTAAATGTGTATATACAAGAAAATCTACTTTATACCTGAATATAAGATTGTCGAATTCTTCCAAATGCACTGCCGTTATGGCTTTATGTCAACTTCAGCAAGATGAAGAAGGATAATTGTCTAAAATATTTGATGCTAATGATTTGAAGCAACTCAATATCGACTGCTAAATGTGTATATACAAGAAAATCTACTTTATACCTGAATATAAGGTTGTCGAATTCCTCCAAATGCACTGCCGTTATGGCTTTATGTCAACTTCAGTAAGATGAAGAAGGTTACTTAACTTAAATATTTGATGTTAATGATTTGAAGCAACTCAATATCGCATGCTAAATGTGTAAATACAAGAAAATCTGCTTTATACCTGAATATAAAATTGCCGAATTCTTCCAAATGCACTACCGTTATGGCTTTATGTCAACTCCAGCAAGATGAAGAAGGTTAATTATCTTAAATATTTGATGTTAATGATTTGAAGCAACTCAATATCGACTACTAAATGTGTATATATAAGAAAATCGACTTCATACCTGAATATAAGATTGTCGAATTCTTCCAAATGCACTGCCGTTATGGCTTTATGTCAACCTCAGCAAGATTAAGAAGGTTAATTAACTTAAATATTTGATGTTAATGATTTGAAGCAACTCAATATCGACTGCTAAGGATGTATATACAAGAAAATGGACTTTATACCTGAATATAAGATTGTCGAATTCTTCCAACTGCACTGCCGTTATGGCTTTATGTCAACTTCAGTAAAATGAAGAATGTTAATTATCTTAAATATTTGATGTTAATGATTTGAAGCAACTAAATATCGACTTTATACCTGAATATAAGATCGTCAACTTCAGTAACTTCAGTAAAATGAAGAAGCAGTCTCCGACTATCACTCAGCGTGAACAGTTGCGTTTCTTACACAGTGCGTTTTGTTTTCTATTCTGTCTATCTGCTCTATTCGAATTAAAACACGTGCATTTGTTGCTTACTTAACTAAGCCGCGCTTAAAAAGTCAGTGACACAAATCAACAATTTGCCAATATGCCCCCCGGGGCTTCTAACCTCGGAGATAACAGGTTCGCCCTGCTGTCTCCGAGCTCCAGACCTAAACGAAAAAAAGCAGAATCGACTCCACTGGATTTATTCCCAGAACTACCAATTACAAAAAGACGATCCTAAATTCATCGTAATAAAAGCATTGGAAGGTAACAAACCACTAACGAGCTTATCGTGTTTTGCCGTACATAAAGGTATACTAGCCATTAGCAAAGATGTCAACACTATATCCGAGCTTCGCGACGGCAGTTTACTTCTGCTTCTCAAAAATAAGAAAATTGCAGAAAAGTTCTTGTCAGCAAAATCTCTTCCGGGAGTGTGCGATATCACTGCTAAACTTCACGATAACCTGAACAGCGTAAAAGGAACAATTTTTGCTCCATTCCTGACTCATTTGCCTGAAAGCGACATTATAGAGGGTCTTAAGACACACGGCGTAACTTCTATATATAAGTTTAATAGAATAATTGATGGTGTATCTAAGCCTACTGGCTCAATTCTCTTATCATTTGATAAATATCATCTTCCCGAAAAAATTGAAGTCGCATGGAGAATCCTTTCTGTCCGTCCATACATCCCAAACCCCATGAGATGCAAGTCATGTCAAAAACTTGGCCATACAACAAAATACTGCAAAAATTTCCCAATGTGTAACAATTGCTACCTCTCTCCCGAATCCCCTACAGAATGTATAAGAACAATGTGCGCTAACTGCTCTGGTGAGCACCCGTCCTCCTCAAACGCTTGTCCAAAATTTCTACAAACTAAAGAAATACTACGTATTAAAACATTAGAAAAATGCAGCATGCACGAAGCAATAAAAAAATACAAAAATACAATCCCGGCTCCCCTTAATCCCTCATCATTTGCCAATGTGTTAAAGCCTACCGAATTCAACAAAAACGAAAAACCACAATCAACTGCAGTCTCAAACGAAAATAATCCAATTCCCAACCCCGCAAGTTTCTCTCAAACCATCAATAACAACTCATTACATACATACTCAGCCAAACCATCATCCACAAAGAACATCTTGTCTCCACTTAGCTCTCACGCTGCTGACCTTTGTCCGCAATCATTTAACAAAAACCCAACAGCAACCAACGCAATCGTTGATAATCCACTCTCTCAAAACTCTCTCTCTCCCATCTTAACAGACATACTCTCGCGCTATTGCACGTCACTTCCCTCTCCCCTTCCTATCCCTCTTTCCTCTCAATCTCCAACTAATAAACATGATGACTCAATTACGCTTTCCCCTCTTTCGCATCCAGCAGAAACTAATAATATGGACATTTCTAACTCATAATATTTTTAGCTATATACTTAACAAAAACAAATACCAGTTTTCTTTTCTCTTTTGTGCATATGTTTGTAGTTTTACAGTGGAACATAAACGGATATTACAATAATTTCATCGATCTTGAAATATTAATTAAAACACATAATCCCTCTGTAATCCTTTTAAATGAAACCCACCTCCCCTACATGGTCAACGCCCGTACCCCTTTGGCCTATGTTGGTTACTTTCATAATTTGCCACATATTTTATCTAGTAAGCAAGGAATTGGTATCTTAGTGAAGAAAAATTTCCCGCACAAATGTTATCCTCTTCAGTCCCGCATCTCTTCCTTAGTATTAGAAATTCAATCGCCCAATAAAATATCCATTGTCTGCGCCTACTCCCCTCCTAATCAAGCATTTTCAACCACTGACTTTAATAGTATTTTTCCGTCAACTGATAGTCCTTTTATTTTGGCAGGTGATTTTAACGCCTGGAGCCCTATGTGGGGTTCCACTTCGCTTAATGCTAAGGGCCGTATAATTGAGGATTCAATCCTTGCTTCCAACTCCTTTGTCCTTAATAACGGCTCCCCGACTCACTTCTCTACTCACAAATCCTTCACCCACCTTGACCTCACCATATGTTCGATTTCCCTTTCTACCAAATGCACTTGGCTAGTAATTGATGACCTCCATGGCAGTGATCATTTCCCCATTATTACCAGACTCCCTTCAAACCGCCTTCCTTCAACATTTCGCCCGAGGCTGAAATTCCAGACTGACTCTGCTGATTGGTTAAAGTTCCAAGATGCGTGTCTACATGGTTGCAGCTCCTATCCCATTTCCCTCAACGTCAACGAAGAAGCGTCCCGCGTCCAAAAAATCATCAGAAGTGCGGCTAATCTATCTATCCCACAAACAGGTAGCAAAACTCGTAGGCCGGCTCCATTGTGGTGGAGCGCTGAACTTTCAACTTTAAGGCTAGCCAAACAAAGTACATGGCATGAATATAAGCGGGAAAGGTCTTCCTCCAAACTGCTTCAATACAAAAAGCTAATGCCAATTTTCGCCGCAAATCCAAACTTGCGAAAGCTGCCTGCTTTGGAAAATTTACCAGCAACATTAACTCGTCATCCAACCCAAGAAGGATCTGGGACGACATCAAAAGACTATCTGGGATGGCTTCTTTTTCTACAATATCTGCCTTAAGTTCCGCTCGCGGCACTCTTCTATATCCTCTAGACATAGCTCAAGAGTTCGCCAGCTACTTTTCTACGGCCTCCTCCGATTGCAACTTCCCCCCTGAATTTATTTTAAATAAGTACCAAACAATCTCATCCCGGTTTCCACCCAGTAAACTTTCGATCTATGCCAAGTACTTAGAAAACGACTTAACGCATTTTGAGCTGGTCTCTGCCCTTTCTTCAGTAAAAGGCAAAACACCTGGCCACGATAGAATTTCTTACCCCATTATCAAGAACCTTCCCCTTCCTATCCTATCCCGCCTTCTTAACCTCTACAACAATATTTTTTCTACAGGCATTTACCCCCAAGTTTGGAAAACCAGCTTGATAGTTCCCATCCTCAAACCCGGTAAATCTCCTCTCGATGTCTGCAGTTACCGCCCAATCTCCCTTCTACCGTGTTTAGGCAAACTGCTAGAAAAAATGATTGCTACAAGACTCTCCTGGTATGCCCGCAAAAATGATTTCATTCATCATAACCAAGTTGCATTCAAAAGAGGGCAGGGTACTATCGACTCACTTGTTCACCTTGACCACTACATTTCTAATGCTTTGTCAAATAAAAATCACATCTCCCTGATGTCTCTCGATTTTCTAAAAGCCTTCGATCGAATAGGTATTCATATCGTACTAAGACAACTAACCAAATGGAAAGTGGGTCCGCGAATCTTAAATTTTATAAAATCTTTTTTATCCCATCGTAAAATAAGCGTCCTTATTTCAAACACCCGCTCCTCTATCCTTCCCCTAGATAATGGCACTCCTCAAGGATCACCGTTATCGGTGATTCTCTTCATTATAGCGTTTGATGAACTTAGCGAATTACTGTCTAAATTTACCACTATTGAGCACCAACTGTACGCTGACGATGTTCTGGTGTATTCCAAAAACACTGATCAAGCAGCAGTTCTAAGAACCTTCTCCGATATTCTCTCCAAAATCTTCTCCTGGTCGCAAACTTCCGGCGCTTCAATTTCCCCTAGCAAATCTAAATTGTTGCACATTTGTAGAAAAAGAAACTGTAGCACCCATACCATAACCTTTTCCGATGTAACTATAAATTGTACAAATAGCCTTAAGTTTTTAGGTATAATACTAGACTCTAAGTACTCTTTCGCTGAACATTGTCAATATGTAAGAGATAGACTAATTTCCAAACTATTAATAGTTAAGTACCTCTCCGCAAAGCGCTCATTTCTCGGTCCGGCATTGTTGATTAACGTAACCAGGGCACTTATTGTCTCAACTATACAATACGGTTTGGAAGTTTATGGACATCACGCTAAAAATAAGTTGAAAATGCTGACTGCCCCTTACCACGCTGCAATTCGAAGATCGCTGCGCGCGTTTCCAACGACTCCCTTAAATAATTTATTTGCAGAATCTGGGCTAAATACAATATTCGATGACGCCGAAGATTCAGTTCGCAAACTCTACGCTAAGCTGATGTTTTCACCGAATGCTCTTCTTATAAAGGACCTACAATTAGCGATTTCGCGCAAACGGCCACCCAAAGTGCAATCATCCGTTTACTTATGTATCAAATTCGCAAAGGATAACGGCCTTCCACTCCAAAGGCCGCATATTCGCAAAAGCGTTCATCCTCCGTGGCTGTTTAAAAATGATTATTTTATCAATGAACTTGTCCATCTGCGGAAGGCGAATACTGCCAACGATATATACAAGGCAAATTTCCTCGAGGTGGCAGCTAAATACAAATCCACTGGATGGGATCTGATTTTTACCGACGGTTCAAAATCATCACAGACTTCATTTGCTGTCGTCAAAGAACATGGAGAAATAATTACTTATGGTATTTTGTTTAATTTCTGCTCGATTTTTACAGCAGAAGCCGTGGCAATATTCAAGGCGATGCTTTATTCCATACGAAATAAAGGAAAATTTATAATTTGCTCTGACAGTATGTCATGTTTTCAAGCTATTAAGGGATGTAACCAAACCAACCCCGTTATTGAAAACATTCGAGACATCCTTATTTCACACCCCCAGAATATCAAAATCATGTGGGTCCCCGGCCACGCAGATATAAAGGGCAACACGATTGCCGATAAGGTCGCTAAAGATATGGTTGTTACACCTACCATAACTTCCAACGTTCTTTTTAAAAGGGATATCTACTGGATTATAAATAATGAGAGGCAAAAAAAATTGCTATCCGAGTGAAGCCGATATATCCGTCACTACTCCTCAATCAATCCCAGTCGCACAAAACTCTGCTTCTCTCCGACCATGCCGACAAACTACATAACTCCATATACCCGCCTCCGGCTTGGCCACACGATTATTACAACCACTCATTTGCTTCAAGGCGCTACTCCTAGTTGCTGCCCGTTCTGCAACTTTTCACTCAGCATTAACCACCTCTTGGATTGCTGCCCGAAACTTGATGCCCAAAGACTACACTATTTCAATGGTATTAATCCTACACAGCTGTTAAAAAACCCGACGGACAATAATATTAGCAGGATATATAATTTCCTCAGAGATACCGACCTACTCCGACGCATTTGATTCCGCCCTAGTCAACATGCCAGCCGAAAGCCTCCGATGCTAGCGCTGCGTTATCTTTAGTTTATGTAATAATTTTATTGTTATGTAAACTTTTATAAAATAAAAAAATAAATAAAAAATAAAAATGAAGAAGGTTAATTAACTTAAATATTTGATGCTAATGATTTGAAGCAACTAAATATTGACTGCTAAATGTGTAAATTATTTTTAGGCACTAGTGCGCTTTATTCAGGCTCGATCAGAACTAAACTCTAAAACATTCTTACTCTTAAGTCTAAGCCTAAGCCGTCCTCACTGCCGCTGCCGTCGTCGCTGCTGTCGTCGCTGTCGTTGCTATGTTTTGTCAGATGCAGTGTCAGCGAATCCCACGATACGTCGACTTGCGTGTAGTGTAAGTCGTCGCTTGTTTGCGTTATATTTGTGCTGCGTCAGCGGATCCCACGGCTACGGTAGCTTGTGCGTATCGTTTGTTGTTGCTTGTCGTTGGATCATAACTCGGGCCGTTGGTCATGGATTGGGGTGGTGTTAATGTTCAGCATTGCCTGAAGCGGATATTAGGCAGACAATGCTGACTTGGTATTTTGGTGGTTTGCGTTTCGAGTTAACTCCTCCCTTCCTAAGTGGGAATCGTCCACGATTCGCTCGGTGACCTCTCTTACTAAGACATTCATTGCCTTTTTCGCGGTGTGTTTTTTATATCTGCTTAGAGCAAGTCGCAAGATTACTAGGATAGAGATTGATGCTATCGTTACTATAAAAAGCAATGTTGTTGAGTTGACTTCTCCTCGAAGAGCGCCAATATGGTTGATATTTTCCGCATTCATTTCATGCAGATAGTTCAAACTCAATGTCTCTATATGTCCTAAAAGATTGACTCTTTGAGCCGTTGGAGTGCCAGGAGTGCGAGTAGGGGTATGATGTCGATTGTGGTACTCGGTCCCATTTACCTTTACTAACTGATCGAAAGTCAAAAGGTAAGTACCGCTGACGGTTCTGCTATCTCCATTTTCAACCTCTATCGTTGCTGTGGCATTGTTGATAATGACAATGCCGTCATCGATTTCTTTGATGCCCTTATCATGATTGGTAGTAGTTGAACAATTTGCTACAGCACCTGTGAATAGTTGCTGACAACAAGTAGGGGTTGTTTGCTTCTTGCAAAAAGTTGCAAAAGTTGATTTTTCACATTTAACAGCATACGCTTCGTTTCCGCACTCAGCGATGGTATTAGTATCCCCAAAGTGTAGGACTCGTCCTTCGTGAGGCACGGCGAATAAACTATATTTTTTACAAACAATTTGAGGGATTGGATACTTAACTACAAAGTACAAATTATTCTTATTTTGTAAAGCCTTAATGCTAGACATTCCTATTATTTCTATTGTTGTTATGTTAGTCGAGTGCTCATTGATAATATTATTGATATCACTATTATCTAATATTATTGGGTTCACTAGGTTCAACTTAGCTAGGGCTATTGAGATTGTGATTGATTGCAGTTCGAGGATTATTACTCTATTTCTTGCAAGTATTGTTTCGTAAAGATGACCTGTGTCTATTGCTTCCTTTCTTGTTGAGTTTATAATTGTGTTTATTGTTTGCGTGATTTCCAAAATTTTTTGCTGAATATGGGTATTAATTTCGTACTGTCTGTTATTAGAGTCAATGAGCATATCCTGTCTTAGTTGTAGTCTTTGGAAATCGTCAAAGTCAGGGGTGCCGGCGACGATTTTTAATGCAGTACCTAAAAAGTTTAAGCTTCGAGCCTGTCGATGGTGAATGTCAACAGTTCGAAGTAAAGTCTCGATGTATTTTACGTCTGCTTCTACTATTTTCTTCATGTGTGTCAATGGGAAAAGGTCCATAAATCCTGCCGTCTCGTCGTTCAATGTTGCATATAGTGTCAAGTTGGTAAAGTGCGTCAAATAACCGTAATGTTCCCATACTATTGCGTTTCCGTCCAAAATTGGAATGTAGTTGGAGTTGGTGTAGTCAGTTAGCTTTTGTGTTAAAGTGGTCGTCAATAGGAATGTCGATATTATCCTGTAATTTAAAATACAAGACTTAAAGTAATAAAGTGATTAATTAAGGTGGACGAAGGTTGTCTTTGTGGACCCTCCTCCCCTTTATAAGAACGGTGGTGCCTAGGTCCTGTTCGACTACTTCTTCTGTAAATAGTATTGAGAGTTTATTGCCTAGCCTTCGATTAACTTTCACTAGGACCTTGTCGCCAACGTTATACGTCACATTCTGACGACCCTTATTATGGTATTCGCGATCACTGGCCTGTGCTTTTTCGATACGATTTCGAACTAGTTCCGTAATGTTAGCTGAGCTGGGATGAAGGATGTCCATTGGTTTTTCGTGGGTTACTGAATGAATTGTCTTATTATATTCTATGGTGGCAAGCAAAATCAAGTCAACAGTGTCATCGAGATTTCTTTCTAGTTTTAGACACCTAGCTATTTCAGTTAAGGTACTGTGAAAACGCTCCACTTGCCCGTTTGAGGTGCTATGCAGTGGAGGGGCGTTGGCGATTTTCACATTGTTGTAATTTAGCAAAGTTGATTTTATAGCATTTGAGTTAAGTGACTTTTCGTTGTCACAGTATATAGTTTTAACGTTTGGAAAAATGTTTATTAGCTGTAGTATAGGTGGTTTTACGTCTATGATGGTTCTAGACGCGATTTTCTGCACTATAGCAAATTTAGAAAACTTATCGACGCAAGTTAGAAAATATTTCTGGTCCGTGGAGAAAATATCGACGTGTAATATTTCACCAGGATTACATGGAACCGGTGTTGCCGCAATAACATGCTTCTTTGGATGTCTAATGTATTTAGACTTTGAACATATTCGGCAATTTGCTACTATTTCCCTTGCCTTTTTATCCATCTTCGGGAAAAAATAGTCAGCCAAGATCTGCTTTACATTTTCTTGCGCTGCCCTATGAGCTCTGTTGTGTTCAGCAAATATAATTTCTTGTTGATCACTTTCGCTGAAGATGTCCGTAACCATCTTTTCGGTATGACGGAATCTTACGTTGGGGTGAAGTTCTACCAGTCGGTGTTGAATTTTTGCCAACACTGGTAGGCTGCAATGTATTGCGTTAACTACGCCATCATTAATGACTTCTTGCAGAGTTTTTAGTAATGACTCTACGTCGCAAAATGAAATTACATGTCTGCTTTTTGAACCAAATATTATAAAGGTCTGTTTTGACTGGCTTTCGCTTTCTTGAAGAATTATCTGGTTTCTATAGCAATTTACGGGCTTATCCACCGTCTCTATAGTGTAGGTCAGTGACTCCTCACTGTGCATGGTGGCGCAGTCGGAGCTTGCCTCCATTTCAATTCCTACCATATTCATGTGCTGTCTGGACAACGCGTCAGCGACATGGTTTTCCTTTCCTGGTTTATAGAAAATTTTTGCGTTGAAGCTTTCTATTAGAGACTTCCATCGTTTGATTTTTGCGTTCGGGTTTTTATCAGAAACCGCAAACGTCAGAGGCTGGTGGTCAGTGTAGATATTTAACTGGTTAACACCGTACAGGTAGTTCCTCAAAGTGTTAAGAGCCCATACGATCGCCAAGAGTTCTCTTTCATTTGTTGCCAAATGCTCTTCTCTATCTCTAAGTGTTCTTGAGATCATGGTAATGGGTTTTTTCTCTTGTGAAAGGACGGCCCCCAAACCCCTTGAGGATGCATCGGTTGTTAAGTCAAATGGTTTAGTGAAGTCGGGATAAGCTAACGTGACATCTTCTGATGCCAGAATTTCTCTAAGTTTATTAAATGCATCTATACCTTCTGGTGCTAGTTGAATTTTAATTTTTTTGGATTGTGTGGCACTTACTTTGCCATTTTCTCCCTTTAGCATATCAGTCAGAGGTTTTGCAAGGCTGGCAAAATCTTTAATGAAACATCGATAGTAACTAGCCAATCCAAGAAAGGAACGTAGTCCTCGAAGAGTGGTTGGCTGCTCATAACATTTGATTCCATTGACTTTATCGGGGCTTGTTTTCACACCTCCCCTTGAGACAACAAATCCTAGGTATTCTACCTCGGTCTTGAAGAATTTCGATTTTTCGGCGGATATTCTCATATTTGCCTCATAGAGACTCCGCAACACCCATTCGATATCTTTCAAATGGTCTTCTGCCGTTTTTGAATAGACAATTACGTCGTCGACGTAAACGTGGCAGGTTTTGCCAATTTGCTCCCTGAGGACATCGTCGATTGCTCTCTGGAAGATGCTTGGGGCGTTTCTTAGCCCAAAAGGTAAACGACAAAATTCATATTTACCGTTGTTCACGGAGAAAGCGGTTTTCTCCCTGTCTCTTTCTGCTAACTCGATCTGGTGAAACCCAGATTTAAGGTCGAGGGTGGTAAAATATTGTGCACCTCTTAAGTTTGACAAGATTACCATTGCGTTTGGCATAGGGTATTTATCTTCGACTGTGACCTCATTCAGTTTCCTGAAATCAATCACAAGACGTTTCTTCTTATTTCCCGTTTGATCTACTCCCTTCTTATCAACGACCCAAATTGGGTTATTGTAAGGGGACCTTGAGGGTCGAATGATACCATTGACGAGAAGTTCAGCCACTTCTTTGTTTACAAAGTCGGCTACACCCATAGGATATGGGTAAAGTCTCGAGTAGACCGGTTCATCGGTTTTTGTTCTGATTGTACCAATTATATTAGTGTTGAAGGGTAGCGACTCGTTAGGGTCAGCAAACGCCTTATTTCTACTTTTGATAATTTCACAAAATTGCTCACGAACTGAAGATGGAATTTCTTCACTTTTTATGTTGATAAAGTTTACATTTTTACATTCATGGAACAAGAGCTTTTCAGTTCCAGAATCGTGCTTTATTGTACCCGTACTGAGGTCTATTTGGGCGTTTACCAGATTGAGCAAATCGAGCCCAATTATGCCGTCGAATGTTGTTATATTTGGTAGTATAAAGAAATCTGCAGTTACGCCAAACATCTTAATTCTACACTTTTGTGTTACAGGACTATTGCCGTGCAAAGACTTTACTATAAATGGTGTGGACGCTGGAATTATATTTTTTAGCTCAGGTATTGGTTTGATGTAATTTTTCGAAGCTCCTGTGTCCACTAATAATTTAATTTTTTTGCCTCGATAACCTACTCCTCGCTCAATCCACGGGAGTAGGGACTTCCCCCTGAAAAATTCAATTGCTCCTCCTCGAGATCTTCAGCTTCATCTTCGGCTTCCTGATTATAAGTTGCCTCACTAACCTTTTCTTGATTTAAGGTATTAATGCGTTGCATCTTTGGTCCAGTAACCCTATCTGAATCTGCCTGTCGTTTTCCCTGCTGTTGATTTGAACTATAACCCTGTCTACTATTACTTTGATTCTGTTGTTGGTATTGGTTGGCTCTCTGTGATGGTTCCCTACGCCAATTTACATTTTGTCTTAGTCTTGAAACCGATGGGTCAACGTCCATGGGGGTCACTTGTTCTTGCTTGTTAGTCCTAGTATCATTTGTTCTGTGCTGTTTATTTGCAAAATGCGGATTTTTTTGTTGCTGTTGCATCTTTTTCTCCGAATTATTGTTTATTCCTAGTTTATATTGGTCTTCAATAGACGTTGCGAAATTTGAAGCAAATAAGTACCTTTCCCTATTTGACTCCACCTCCTGGGCTAATGCCAGAGCGCTAGGTAGGTCTTTAGGGCGAGAGGCAAATAGTATGTCACATAAAGGTCTTTTAAGGCCTGATATAAAAACTCTTAAAGCGTCCGCTCTATATTTTTCGCAAATTGATTCTGATACTTGACCCTCATGGGTCATTATGGTTTTATTCGTGAGGAGAGTTAATATTTTCTCCACCTCGTCGAAATATCGAAGCACAGATAGGTTACCCTGTCGTAAGGTGGATAATTGTTGTTCGATTAAATATATCGGTCGTTTGTCTGCGTACGTAAAGTCTAGTCTCGCGATTATTGCGTCGAAATTTAAAACAGTGTTGAAGGATGCCAAAATGGCATCAGCAGAAGCTTTTATTTTATTTCTAATTATACCAACTGCTTGGTAGTGTCTAGAACTTCCCTCGTAACTTCTGAAAACTTCGTAAGATGTATGGGCAGCTTGTCGCCAGGACACATATGTACTGATTTGCCCGTCAAATTCTGGTAATGATTTTACCAGATCAAGGGGTTCGTCACACCTTACGTTCGGTAATATTTTTACCGGTCGGTATATTTTTGGCGTTTGACCAGTGGTCAATGTAGTCATTTGCTCCGTTAATCGTTGGAGCTTAACTTCGAAAGTCTGTCTTTGTTGTTCAAGAGCGCTTGAGACGGCTGCTTGAACCACTGCGGTTACCTGATTTGAATCCATTTTACTGGTCACCTGTAGTTTAACAATTCTTTCTAAGAGGTTTTCTAATTCTGAGTCACTCATAGACTTGGAAATTAAAATTGAATAGACTTGTAACCGTTCCTATAGTCGAATCAATCAATCACACTCTTTTGTTGACATGGCTAGATAATTTCAGTTATTTATTACAATTTTCTTCACAAATTCTGTTTCTAAACAGAATGTTTTGAGAAAAGACTACACTGTTTCTTTTTTATTAAACTCTGGAAAATTTGTTTCACAAAATTTTATGATTAGCTCCTTATTTTCTAAAATAAATTCTTTTCCGTCTATTTTGAAAACTTAGTTTTAATTCAAAAGAAATTATGTTTTTATTTTAATGAGCACTCTACTTACAATACTCGAAACATGTTTTTTTATTATAAACTGCTTTCTGATGAATCCTCGGATCCTTGGAGTCCTTGTAGGATACGTTTTTAAAGATTGTAGCGATTCTCTGTGAGTCCTTGGGTCCTTTGAAGTCATTAAAGACACTCCACCGCAAAATACCTTGGTGATTTTTACTTTCTGGAGAATTCTTCGTATCTTCTTTACCCGGTTGGGCGCCAATTATTTTTAGGCACTAGTGCGCTTTATTCAGGCTCGATCAGAACTAAACTCTAAAACATTCTTACTCTTAAGTCTAAGCCTAAGCCGTCCTCACTGCCGCTGCCGTCGTCGCTGCTGTCGTCGCTGTCGTTGCTATGTTTTGTCAGATGCAGTGTCAGCGAATCCCACGATACGTCGACTTGCGTGTAGTGTAAGTCGTCGCTTGTTTGCGTTATATTTGTGCTGCGTCAGCGGATCCCACGGCTACGGTAGCTTGTGCGTATCGTTTGTTGTTGCTTGTCGTTGGATCATAACTCGGGCCGTTGGTCATGGATTGGGGTGGTGTTAATGTTCAGCATTGCCTGAAGCGGATATTAGGCAGACAATGCTGACTTGGTATTTTGGTGGTTTGCGTTTCGAGTTATGGCTTTACTTCAACCTCAGCAAGATGAAGAAGGTTAATTAACTTAAATATTTGATGTTAATTATTTGAAGCAACTCAATATCGACTGCTAAATGTGTAAATACAAGAAAATCGACTTTATACCTGAATATAAGGTTGTCAAATTCCTCCAAATGCACTGCCGTTATGGCTTTATGTCAACCTCAGCAAGATGAAGAAGGCTAATTAACTTAAATAGTTACAATAATGATTTAAAGCAAATCAATATCGACTACTAAATGTGTATAGAAAAGAAA